>NW_021629943.1:0-42911 GCF_900700375.1 Denticeps clupeoides
ACATACCTTATTAGCCGAAGAGGTGTGGCTGGAGCTGGACTGTCCACGGGGAGACAGGAACCTAAACACACATTTTAATATGACTTTAATGTCCTTTTTTGGACTTCAAAGGAACATGTCCCCGTTATTGTAAAATGTATCTGGACGGGAAACAGGAAGTGGTTTTATGGTACAACTACGCAACTTGTAAAATGCCACAACATTAACCGACTGCATCTCATGACAAACGCATGACGGGCAGAATCTGTGGCTCAGTCCAGGCCACCCTGCAGAGGAGGTGATCGAACGCGGAACGCAACTCAGACGTCCATCTTGTCTGGACGGACAGAAGACGCACACGGTTTCACCAGACGGTCAGCGCGGTTAATCCGGGATTTAGAGAGAACAAAACAAACTAAAAATTTGTCACAACGTGCAGAGGTCATAGTTCAGCGAAAGACACTCTTCAGGCAGGCATCCCATAGAAAACGATGCGATGCAGAGCGCATTGTCGGACGCGATCCGTATCTGAAGAGCCAGAAAATCCATGCGGCTAACAGGAGCCAACATCTGATGAAGGTGATGAGGAGGAACTGACCGTTCTATGTCTCCTGCCACAGGTTTCTTCTTCTTCTCCAAAGAATTATCGGCAGGTTTACCGCTCCGGTGTGCTTCCAAAACGGGACTTGAGTTCTAGTAAGAGCGGTGGAGAAAACGGCATGAAGATGTGAGGGAGCAAACTGGATGAAAATATGGAATATAACTTCAGACATGAAACCAGATTTGGCACCATGGTCTATATAGTAGCTGCATTATAAAACGGTCATTACATTAGGAAGTTACCACAGAGCAGAGACTTGTTTAAAATCCAGAAGAACTTCACTGTTAATTATGAAATTTGGTAAACTGTGCATGCATGTTTATTATATATTGTGAATAAGGTGTTAAGAGGACGTTAGGTTTTAATATATTTTTTACTTAAAGATCCCCTATTATGAAAATGTGACTTTGTGAGATGTGAGATGATCCTCTAGCCCGTCTATGGTCCTGCAGTGGCTAGAAATGGCGGTTGGTGTAAAGAGTCGTTCTGCTTCACCGTTCAGAGAGCGGCAGGACAGGTGTTCGGATCTGGAATTTGCCCCCTTATGACGTCATAAGACATCATTACGTCCCCTAAAATGAATGCGATATCTTATAAGAGGGGACCATTAAATTAGGGCACTTTAATTAAAAATTACGCTAGAGGCCAGAAAGCCAGTGGTGGTCTAGCGGGTAAGGAAACGTAGCCTAAATCGGAAGGTTGTGGGTTCGAATCCCGAGCCGCCGAGGTACCACTGAGGTCCTCTTGATGGAGGTCCCGTCCCCACACACCGCTCCCCGGGCGCCTGTCATGGTGCCCACTGCTCACCAAGGGCGACGGTTCAATACAGAGGACACGTTTCACTGTGTGCTGTGCTGCAGTGTCTCACAATTATCAGCATTTTGGAGTCCACCCACCAGCTCCTGGCTCAGCAGCCGGGCCAGTCTGGCATCGTCCTCCAGCTGTTTCTCCGCCTGCCTCTTCCTCTCCTCCCCCAGACGCTCCTCTTCTTCTGCCAGGAGGCGCTGGATGTACTCCTCGCTGGCCTTCTGCTCAGCCTCCTCCAGGGCTCGCCGCTCCTCTACATGCTGCACGGACCGGACAGAATTCAGCAGTATAACCATAAATACACAGATTAAAAATTTTTTTTGGGGTCTATAAACCAATAAAATGGATCTGAAATGAAACAAACAAAAAGATGCTTTAATTTTCAGCTTCAAACTTTCACTTTATTTTAAATACTTGCAAATGGCTTCTAGAGCACGTGTACAAACTGCTGTAGTTCTGTGCACCTGGTTTTGGATCCCCTCAAATTCAAGATGAACGTCTGCAGTTGTAGGAGCCAAAAAGACTTGTATTGATGTCCCAATATTTTTGGACGTGACCATGTCTAAAGCTGTAAAAACTGCTCCAATGCTAATGAAAGGAGGAATTAGGGAGCAATCTGTGTAAAAGGAGTTCTTACTAAAAGCCTACTCTGCACTGTCCACTACCTCCAAACATGGACAGACGCTGTATACTGCACTTGGGACTTTTCCACCTCTACAACTGCAGGACTTTTTCTCTTGTTGGACAAATCATCACCAACGCTGCACTGACATCAACTGCAGGTGAAGGGCGTCCCGCTGTGTATCACTCCTTCCCAACGTTTCTTCCTTTCTATTGTTCTCTCTTCTAGAGCATTTTAGTGGAGCAAGTGTGGGGGGTGTCAACCGTAGGGCCTGTCAAAGCCCATTGAGACTGAGATTGAGAATATTTTTTCTATATTTCTGTATTATTGCCTCAAATTATTTACATTGACAGCGTACCCATGCATTAATAATAAGAGGGGGATATGGACGCTCATTTTAATGGTATTAAATGTTTTCTATAGAAATGTTTGCACGTGTCCATTTCCTTTCAGAATGATACTGGACGAGCGATATGAAGAGCGATGACAGGCGCCCCCCGGTGCATGTGAAAGGAACCCTCACCCTCAGTGTGCAGTGTGTGGGGACCACCGCTGCCTCTAAATATATTCTGGATGTTCTCTCTGTAGATGCAGCAGTGGACAGCTCGTACCTTGCTTATCTGTTCTTCGTACTCCTTCCTCACCTCTCCCGGTTCACTCACTCTGGGCTTGGAGACCCGCACTGGGGAGAAGAGCAGCAGCGACGTGAGTGCTGGCAGAGCGGAACGCGGGTAAGAAGGGCGGTACGTACCGCTCACGGAGTCCGTCGTCCGTCCAGGCCCTCAGCCTTCGCTGTGCAGCTGCGCGGTAAAGGCCTGCTGGCACCCTTGCCACAGCGGCCGCTTTGACCAGGGTCTTGTGTTCCTGCCATTGACTCTGGCCCAGGTGGGACACCCGCCTGCGGCAGAGGGGGCAGCAGATGTTGGCCTTGTCCACGGTCTCCGAGAAGCAGGATTTGCAGAAGGAGTGGAACAGGGCAGAGTCACGGGCTCCAGGAGATCTCCAGGCACACAGGACAGAGGCAGTCCGCATGGGACAGGCCCACGTCCACCTCGGACACGGGCGCCATCCCTCCACCACCTGACTGGTTCCCTCTGTGGAGCATTCCACATACAACCAGATTATAAAACCACTTCCTCACATCAAATACTAACAACACGCCGCGACATTAATAAATCATTATTATTAAATCATTATTGTTACTAATAACACGACGCGACACTATTATTAAATCTACAGAAACCAAAGGGCTAAAACGAACCTACCTGCCTAAAGACGTACAGCCATAAACCACGAAACGACTCCCAACGTAAAGAATTCCGGGAGGATTAACGGCGACAATTATTTAAAAGAAACACGAATTATTCCTGAAAACTGAGAGGCGGAGGCAAAAACAGGAATGCGGCGCATGCGCCATTTCTCTTACGTAGTTCCGGCAACGCCTGTCCACTTCCGGTTCAAACGTTGACCCATTACGCTTCAAAATAAGAGTCAAAATCACAAAAAAGCTTCTCAGAAAATATCAATATACAGTACAGTTAAAAAACTGTAAATAACGGTAATAAAGCAATAAATAAAGTTTATACTTAAGTAAATAAATTCTTTGTACGTTCATTTCTTATGCATTATAAACGTTATATTGTATTTCTCTACAGTACCCTGCATTATTATATAATTATTATATTAGTATATTATTATATAATCTCATGTCGCATGTCTGTGTTGAAGTCATATTGAAGTCAGTCGTTTTAAAAAGGATTCGAAATCTAAAAGTTATTACTTAGTGTGCAATAAGATGTGTTTAGACAGTGTGGTAAGAAACACGTTGCTTCAGGAGGACCAGATTGGAACGTCCTTTAGCCCCAAGTATTTACAGCACAGTGACAAAAATGAACACAGACACTTTTATATGCTTTTAATATTCAATTTATTCATTTATTATTTTGTCCACATTTCTATTGCGTCCACAGTCTATAATGCTGTAATAACAAAAAGCGTATCCCAAAGGTACCACATTTTACCATATACTGGCATAATTTGGCATACTGCATCACATTAAGAGAAAACAAGGGACACACAACATAAATTAATGTTAGTAGAGCACAAATACCAAACATTTTAAAGTGTAAAACAGATAATAAATTAATAAATTAATTCACAAGCAATCCATAGTTGAATAGAAAGGTTTTACAGTAGTTGCAATATTACTAGTAGAAATGTACATTAAAAAATCTACTCCGTAAAAGACCATCGGAGCGTACATATTCTTTTACCACGCTAAGACAGCCATCTTGACACACTAATGCATACTATATATTCTAACACAGCACACACGTTTAGCCCACTTACAAGTATTTTCCTGAAACAGCAGATTACATTTAATCACTTTTCAGTATATTTCCTCTGTGACGGGCAGCTTCAGTGCAATTCATCCACAGGAATAACCGTTTCAGAAAGTTCTCTGACCCACGAGACACGACTGTTGCATTCTGCAACAATTATTTACTTGAAGAAAAGAACATACGGGAATCCCAGTCAGTCAATCAAATTGAATAAATAGATATTTTTAGGGAAATGAGCCCGAATAAATGTTCAGTTCATCATTTTTTGTAATTAAAAATGGGAAGCAGAATTAAATCAGAAAGCAGCTATTTCAGCCACTAAATGCACATAAAAGCAACAAGCAACTCAAGTCTCTGTTCTTGCATACAGCTACAGAGAAGCGACATCAAGTGCAGGCCCACTGGGCCCTTCAACACTTCGCGGCTGGTTTTCGAGGAAGTAAATCCGCTCCACTGCAGGGCTACGCTGCACAGCTATCAGCCAGAAGCGAGAGAAAAACCGGAACAGACGGAACAGTGTCTCGTTTATGCTTCATGCACCTCTTGTTCAGTCGAGTCTTCATCGCTCTGACAGAGACACAGTGTCCAGGGGATGTGGGAATCTGTCATGACATGGAGTTCGGAGGGAGAAGCTGATGACGTATCTCTGACTGTTTTAAACAAATGGAATCGTTCAGTTTGGGGAGGAATAGAGTTCTGTCTTGGTCACAATGTTCTTAGTGAAACATATGGAGATGGGTTGGATCAGCGAAAGCCCCACTCTGCCCTGTCATCATTGAGTCTGTATGGAAGTAGCGTATGAGTATGAGGCCGCCAAACGTCCACTTGGGGGGAGGAGAAGATGTCATACGTCCATCCTGGTCAATGCTCTCAGTCCATGTTAGCTTCTGAGAGAGACAACCTTCCATGAAAAACCAACTATCAGGGCATTTTTAACAGTCGTGGTTGCTCGTACTTTGGCATGAAAAGCAATCTGCTGAATCCCACGATTATGCCACTTGGCTGGACTTTTATGCCAATACTTTCTGTCGATTGGCAGCTCATCAATATGAGCTCAGAGGGAGGGATGTTCTCTATTTGCTGAGGTCAGCTGCTCTGAGCACAGTAGATGTTTCTGTCTTGTAATGCCTGTGTTCAGCTTGAAATGGCTGCTCGCGCTGCTTCTGAATGATGTTTGTGGTGTGTGACACGTGGAAGTAGAAGGAAGTTGATCATACCAGAGGGTCTAAAGCAGGTCCAGGTGGGCACGGTCAGGTCTGTGGTCAATTCCGAGACATAAGTCAAGGAAATGCTGGCTACGGCTTTGAGCCCGATCAATAAAAAGAAAGTCCACCACAAGCACAACTGGAAGTCCGACAAGTGTGATGTGCCTGAAACCTGCGAGAGAGGGGGGACAGGGACACGTGGCTGGGTGTGACGGAAGGGTTTTGGATCTGCAGGAGCTCTGAGATGCCGTCAGGACTTGATCCCCTTCACGGGCTCTGTGGATTGCCGGACATCTGTCCACTCCTGCATGGTGTTCTGCAGAGCCTGAGTCTTTTCTTTGTCCACTTGGACGTAGTCCACCTTCTCGTCGGACGTGGCAGAGGATGTGGAAGGCTGAGAAGAAACGGTTAGAAACGGTTATGACCTGAACGCTGAACTGTAACATGGCTGTAAGTTGTGTAAATAGTATTACTTTCTTCAACCAAATATTTGACTAAATGTCTTCATCAACGAACCTTTCTGACGTGACAGAAACAAGATGAAACGCAACAAATGTCGTGTGATGATAACTATAACAAAATATATCAAAATATATAGCGGTGGCCTAGCGGTTAAGGAAGCGGCCCTGTAATCAGAAGGTTGCTGGTTCGAGTCCCAAACCGCCACGGTGCCACTGAGGTCCCCTTGATAAAGGTCCCGTCCCATTTCCATTTCCAGCATTTATCAGACGCCCTTATCGAGAGCGACTTACAACCAGTACTTCCAGTCACTTCCAGTCACGCCACTTCACTTTCATCATGACAAAAACGAGACAAGACATTCTGTCCTCTTGTTTCTGTTTCCTGTGTCCTGTTGCACATTACTTAGATTTACTTGTGATGGGAGAGTAGACGGCTGGGAGAAAATGACGATTTTATCTTTGGACGCTTTCTTTACAACGTAAAAAAACGGAACTTGTGGTCAAAAAACACGGAAGAAATCAGGGCGTCCGTGTCTGGAATGGATGTCGAGTATTCTATAATGTCTATAAGCTAACAATAATATAATAATGAGATAAAACAAGATTCATTTTTAAGTGGGCTTGTCTGTTCTAACCCAGCCAATATGAAGAATTTTTTTTAAAGAAATACAAATTTCAACTGAACTAAATTAAAACTAAACTAAAATGTCTAAAATCAGTCTAAAACAGTCATGGATAAATATGAGTAAAATGGCCAGATCCGTGATTAAGACGAATAAGAGCTGAAAGAAGGAGCTGCAGTACCTTGCGGTGCGGGCTTGGAGAGCCGGGCTGGAAGTCCAGGGCCAGGTAGTCCACGTTGCCGCACTTCCTGGCTGCGGGGCTGCTGGTGCCGCTCACTGCTGGTGAGGTAGATGCTGGGTTTTGCTGGTCAGGGCAGAGAGAGGGGTGATCATTCAGGGTTTAACATCGACCAGTATGGAGAGTCACTAGCATGTCATTCAAAGCGTGTAAAGCAGGATGGACGTCTCACCAGCAGCGGCACCACCTGGGGACAAATTGGGTTTGTTTGAAAAGCTCACCGGGAGTAAATGGCGGCCATTTCTTCCGAAGGACTCACCATTGCCACGTAGTTCTCCTCGCTGTCGGCAGAGTCGGTGCTGGTGATGCTCTGGGTGGAGATCGGCCGACAGTGCTGGGAGGAGATGGAGTTCATCACAGGTCTGTGTGTGCAAGTCGACGGATTAGTGCGGCTTCACGTATCATTGACTGGTTATCTGGATACGAATGGGGAATAAATGCACTGACATGGGCCTCGTCCAGGACATGGTGACCGGACTCTTGAAGGGCAGCTCATCGATGATGCCGTTGTTCCTCAGGTCCAGGGGTGACGGCTCTGTGGGAATAGAACCGTCCCAGATGGATCAATTCTCCGTTCACTTCCGGGGTTCAAGACATTCAAATAAATATCCGGCCACTCACTCTTCCTGTTGGGTTTAAGGTTGCGGTTAATGGGGGGCGGCGTGACGTCACTCAGACGGGCAGGTCGGTGACTCAAGGATGCCGTGCTGCCCTTCCTCGCTGGCAGGGTGGCGGAGAAGCCTGGGAAATCGAAGTGGTGTGGGCCGGGGCTCATGGGAATGTAGATGTTTTTGGGGCTGTCAGCCTGTGCGGCGCTGTGGGGGGAGGAGCCAGGGTTCATCGGGACGTAGTTGTCCTCAGAGTCACCGCTGTCAGACCGCGCCAGAGGGGCTTTCGTCCTCTGATGGCGAAAATAAAGGTCGGTAAAGACAGCATATTTCAGATGCCCGGGAATGTCACCGCCTTGCCGTACTGCAAGCGCTGATGTACAGTTTCAGGTCGGGCTTACAGATGGAAGGAAACTGACCAGGTATGAGCTGAAGCCATCGTTAACCGATTCGATGGACTGGCCGCCGGAGTTGTTAAAGTAGACGGGTCGTTGGTGGTTACTGGTCTCGAAGGATGAACCTGATGAAACATTTTACATTTACAGCATTTACCAGACGGCCTTATTACAGGGACAGTCCCCCCCTGGAGACGGAACATGATGGTAGTAAGTGGGGTTTGAACCTGGGTCTTCTGGTTCATAGGCGAGTGTGTTACCCACTAGGCCACTACCACCCATGGACGGGTGACTTTGGCGTTATTAAGGTGACAGCAGATTGCTTGTCACACGATGAAGCATGAACAGGTGTCCAACAGGCTGCTTTAGGGGGTTTAACAAGGTCAGAAGGTTACTTCCTGCTCCTAAGCAGGTCTGTTCTTCACACGCCTGACAGGAAGGAGGTGAATGGCGTCTGCTGCCTCGTTCCTGCTTATCAGCCAGGAACGCCTGCACTGCTTGAATTTCATTAGCCTCCCAGCAGAACCCGGTCTGCCAGATTGCCTCTTTCTTTCAGATCAGCTGCTGGAGAGGGAAAGATAGAGAGGGCCGGGAAATGTTTTCCACTGCAGAACAATCGGGTTTCCACTGAGAAGAGTGCTGGGAATCACAACGATTCCTCCGAAGAAGAGAGGAAATCGTTCCCAATCAATGGACTGTGTCCATTATGATTTCTTAAGAAATCTTTTCAAGCTCAAATATTGATTATGGCCCGACAAGCCCTCTCTGCAGTGCTGTGGGTGCAGTGTTGTGTTTACAGTGCTGTGTGTACAGTGTGGTGGGTGCAGTGCGGTTGATGCAGTGCTGGTGGGCGCAGTGCTGTGTGTGCAGTGCTGTGGTCGCAGTGTTGTGGGTGCAGTGCTGTGGGTGCAGTACTGTGGTCGCAGTGTTGTGGGCGCAGTGCGGTGGGCGCAGTGCGGTGGGCGCAGTGCGGTGGGCGCAGTGCTGTGGGCGCAGTGCTGTGGGCGCAGTGCTGTGGGCGCAGTGCTGTGGGCGCAGTACTGTGGGTGCAGTGTTGTGTTTACAGTGCTGTGTGTACAGTGTGGTGGGTGCAGTGCGGTTGATGCAGTGCTGGTGGGCGCAGTGCTGGTGGGCGCAGTGCGGTGTGTGCAGTGCTGTGGGCGCAGTGCTGTGGGCGCAGTGCTGTGGGCGCAGTGCTGTGGGCGCAGTGTTGTGGGCGCAGTGCTGTGGGCGCAGTGCTGTGGGCGCAGTGCTGTGGGCGCAGTGCTGTGGGCGCAGTGCTGTGGGCGCAGTACTGTGGGTGCAGTGTTGTGTTTACAGTGCTGTGTGTACAGTGTGGTGGGTGCAGTGCGGTTGATGCAGTGCTGGTGGGCGCAGTGCTGGTGGGCGCAGTGCGGTGTGCGCAGTGCTGTGGGCGCAGTGCTGTGGGCGCAGTGCTGTGGGCGCAGTGCTGTGGGCGCAGTGCTGTGGGCGCAGTGCTGTGGGCGCAGTGCTGTGGGCGCAGTGCTGTGGGCGCAGTGCGGTGGGTGCAGTGCGGTGGGCGCAGTGCTGTGGGTGCAGTGCGGTGGGCGCAGTGTTGTGGGCGCAGTGCTGTGAGCGCAGTGCTGTGGGTGCAGTGCTGTGGGCGCAGTGTTGTGGGCGCAGTGCTGTGTGTGCAGTGTTGTGGGCGCAGTGCTGTGGGCGCAGTGCTGTGGGCGCAGTGTTGTGGGTGCAGTGTTGTGGGCGCAGTGCTGTGGGCGCAGTGCTGTGGGCGCAGTGCTGTGGGCGCAGTGTTGTGGGCGCAGTGCTGTGGGTGCAGTGCTGTGGGCGCAGTGCTGTGGGCGCAGTGTTGTGGGCGCAGTGCTGTGGGATAGTTACAGCAGCTCACCTCTGTACAGCCTGACGTTCTCCACGGCAGGCAGAGTGTTCCTTCGCGGGATCACCGACACAGGAGTGGCCGACACATCTCCATTGTGGGACTTTGGGCTCCCCCAACGCGTGTCTGAACCCTGGTGTCCTCCTCCTCCAGGTTTAGGGGGTCTGGGTGGGGGACCCCCACTGCTGGAGGTGGGTTCGGTACCGGATGAGGTGGGCAGGGCGTTGTGGTTCTTGTCGAACGTGCGGGGGAACTGGTAGAAGGAGCCCGGTGGTGTCGGCAGCCGGTCGTAGTTGTCCGGCGGGGGACGCTCGTTGGCCAGAGGGGCGTTGCAGGGGGTCTTGTAGGTGTAGACCTCCTCTGCAGCTTCCAGCTCCAGCTCGGACAGATCTAGGCCGCCGTGGCAGTCCGAGCTGCAGCCGCGCGGCAGGACGTAGCAGGCGTCCACGCTGGAGGAGGACAGTGGCTGGGGCTGCTTGGTAGGCTTGGGAAGGCTGTAGAAGCCGGGGAGCTGCGTCCCCACGCCGTTCAGACAGTGGGAGAACCCGTGGGAGAGGTTCTGCACCGCCGCATCGCCGGCCACCAGCAGACTGCTGCGAGAGGCCTGGGAGAAGCTGGCACTGCTGCGAAAAGACAGGAAAAGAAGAAATATCTTCTTCAACGTACCTTTAGGACGCAACATAAATGCTGGAATGACTGGAACATTTACAGCATTATCAGACGACCACCACCCTGCCAACAAAATATATCATGTAATAATTTTGACAAATACAAACAAGACTGAATGTGGTTTGTAAATAAAAACTCGATTAAATTGTCTCTCAAATTTTTGTTGAGTCGCCTTATTATTATTATGCAGTATTTCTGATGCCACTCCCTCAATTCCCAGTCGCACATTATTCCGGATTTCACAATGCTTGTGGCAGGTTGTATATAAATGGTTATCAGACGGCCGGGAGAAAAACCTCCTTTACTGTGAAGTGGAGGAGAAAACAGAAACGGGCCGAAATGCAGCCGCTGGAATGGATGTCGAGTATTCTGGAGCCTATAAGGTCATTGCAAAAAAATTCACTAAAATATTCATGGATGATTCTAAAATAAGACTAAAATGCTCAGACTTTTATTTGCCTGAAACTTGACTGGAATAAAATACGTCTGGACGTGAATAAGACTAAAAACTGAAAGGACAGCTGGACACAAAGACTAAAACTAAAATTAAGACAGGCTGCCAAAAAACAACTATAGTGTGAACTCACCAACGCTTGCACACGCACATAAAAAAAGTGCTTGTCGGTCTGGTCATGAAGACCCCCCCCACAGAAAGGGCCTTTAATGAAGCTGAGCTGATGTCTAATTTTGACTTTGTGGCTGCAGTTCCACTTTTAGCCACTAGGCGGTAGGGGTGTGTTTTGTTTATGAATGGCACATTTGAAAATGCAATCTCATAATGGGCCGGCGGTATATTTTAAGGAATGCACTCTTGACGTGCAGCCGGTCCATGAAATGAAACGCGAACACCACGAACACTGGCTGGCGCCCAGGGGACACAGATCATTTGTTTACACTGCGCCGTGCAGGTCGGCTCGGAGATGCCGGCGTTCAAGGGCACCCCAGGAAGACGCTCCGAGAGCGGGGACAGAACAATGCCCGAATCACACGTCCGGCACGTCGTCCTACAGCAAACATTGACTCAGGTCACCATCTATCCTCCGAAAAACCAACAGGAGCAGGTTAGATGGGCAACAACAAGTGACCCCAGAAACTCAACCGATCAATATTCCCAGAGGAAAAAAGTATTATGTTCCCTATATCCACGTGCACACTGTGCTTTCTCATGAGGACAGACTATCTCCTCATGGAGCAAAGGATGATCTCCCAGCACCAGGAATATTTCAAATATGGATCCTAAGCCCAGCATTGTGTGTTCGCCCAGAGATGGATTAAGACCGATGGTTCCCAGCTTCTCACACATGAAGGCCCAGGGAGATTAATACTGTGCTGCAGCCCAAAGCTGCAAATATGATGGACTGTGGTCGGCCCCCCCATTAATCAAAAGTGGCACTTTTGGGAGTGGCATCGGTTTTCCACCTCATTTCATTTGAGCACGTGGCAGAGATCATACACTGCGTGCAAGTGGCTGAGCGAACGGATGGATTAGTAACGTAACAATGGCTGAAGGAACGAGGGGAGGCATGAATTCCCAGAAAGCACCAGGCGGGGTTCGGCTCACCTTCTCAATATGGTACGTGAATTAAAAAAATTCAACTAAGCGCATTCAAAACCTCCTAAATTCTGACACCAAATATTTCCCAGCTTTCCTGCAACATGGAAAGGTTTTTTTTGTTGAATAAATGCACCATCCCGCCAAATACTTCAAATGACTTCAATGAGCAAACAAGCAAGAGGCTTTGATTGGTTGCAGTGATTAATAATGTTAATCATGGGACATCTTAATCTTAAATGCAGGGGCAACCTCGGGGGTCGCGACCTCTTACCGTGCGCTCTCCGCCTTCCTGCTCATGCACTGGTGCAGCAGGAGGTAGTCCTGGGGGGCGCTGCCGGGCAGCGAGCCGTGGGTGTGGCGCAGCGGCACGTCGAAGGTGAACAGCATCGGGTGGCTGGAGTGGGCGGGGACAGACGACTTGCGCTCGCCGATCATGTGGCGCGGCATGTGGGTGGCGGACGACCCCACCGCATCTGTGGTGGACAAAATAAGCATTTACATTTACAGCATTTACCAGACGCCCTTATCCAGAGCGACTTACAGTCAGTAGTTACAGGGACAGTCCCCCCCTGGAGACACTCAGGGTTAAGTGTCCTGCTCAGGGACACAATGGTAGTAAGTGGGATTCGAACCCGGGTCTTCTGGTTCATAGGCGAGTGTGTTACCCGCTAGGCTACTACCACCCTGCAACAAACGAAGCGGACATTGTCTTACGTTGTTTTACGAAAGGTCTCGAGACCTTTGGCGAGCAGATTAGCTGCCCTGCTGTGTTTACGGGTCCTCGCTCTGCATGGCAGGAGAACCTGGACAGTTTCTGTGCTGGACAGCTCTTAGTTGCTGTAGAACGATGGAATATTCGTGAGGAATTGGAGGTCCCGTCCTCACAAGAACGTTTTACTCTAAATTTCCATCCGATCTAGCCTTGCGTCCACATGGAGACGCCGTTTCAGGGGACCAGTACAGTCAATTTCTCTTTTCTGTGTATCCGTGTGGATGGAAAAGTGCCATTTTTTGTAAAAACAGTGACTTATTAGCCCGACCTCTGACCCCAAATGCATCCTACATACAAAAATGGGGGATAACATGTTCAACTACAAGACGTCGTCGCTACGGCGCACATTTCTAATAAAAAGACGCGACTGGAGAACAAGACACGTTTAACTCACCACGAAGGAGAACTAGACGCCAAACACGGAGAGCGGGGAGTTACAGCGCCACCTGCAGGGTTTTTGGTGATAATCCTTTTTAACTCTGTTGGTGAAATGTTCCGTGTTGTTCCTGCGGTGTGTTTGTGAAATCTGATCCGGTTTCACAGCGTGGGCCCGTGTGACCGGTGTGGCCTTTTGTTGCTGAAGTTCCTCTGAACGCAGCGAAGACGAATCTCAGGCCCACGCGCTGAAAATAGCACAGGGCCCAGTGCCAGGACCAGGAAGCCCACGTGACCCCTCACCCGTCCCTTGCCCCCTCCTCCCACTTTCTCTAAGCAGGGAGTGATGGATGAGTGGGTGGCCGGTTACTATCTACCACCAACACAGCTCTGTGCTTGAGACTATTTTACTGGCTTATATATTCATAGCTACAATATCAGAGTAGAGTAGATCATCCGTAAAGCCACCACAGTGCATGGAGCTTCTTCACAAATGTCACATTCACTAGCTTACCAATCAAATAACGCACTGATACTATCTGCATGTTGGTAGCGGGCGTGGTCATATCTGTGCTCAAGGGGCATCAGGAGTGTAGAGAACGGAGGGAAACGGAGGGAGGAGATGGATGCTGAGCTGCACCTGGGCGTGTCACGTATTGACAGGAGGGGTTTAATCGTCCAGAATGAGAGCTGTCAATCATCCCAACAAGCTCCTCCCTTTGTTCATCTTCTGGGAGTCAGAAATAATTACACACTAACAAAAAGGGCTGGGGGGAGGTAGTTAGGTCCTCTTCCTCTTCTCACACACACACTTTATTTACTCGAACACACATCCAGTCCCCATGGCTGTCACTGGCACGGGCCTCTGATGAGCACCACAGTGACACGGACTGAACAGGGAAGGTCACCTCCCCGCCCGCGGCTCTGGAGCCGAGAAGCCCAGCTTGGCTCCTCCCTCCCTCCCTCCGATCAGCAGCGTGGGGCACCCCGCCGTAGCCACGGGACAGCCATAAACATTGAACTGGCCCCATTGTTAACCGGACCTCTCCAAGTGTCCCGAGGCTCGGAGACCCAAAAACGTCACGTATTGATCAGCCAGAAATGCACAATTCTGGGCTTGTGGGGGCAAAATGTAAACACAACACCTGCCTAGAGCATTGTTTCTCATGGGTGGTTCTCATGACCTAGAACCTAGAACCGCCTACAGGGTGAAAAATGGCACACATAAACAGAAACAGCAGCTCCAGGTCCAAAAGCCCGCTCACTCACGAGGAATTTTCCACTGGGGCTCCTGTATCATCAGTAATGCTGACATCACGTTTTAAATCGAATTACCCCGCCGGACTCAGGGGTCCAAAATTAGCCAGGCCGTGCATCCGTCAGGACAAGGGCTGCCTTTGTACGCCGCTCATTTCCTCTCGCCCCCATCAGAGCAAGGCAAGGACGTCATAATTTATTCCTCCAACAGAAATAGAAGCATGACGCCATAATAAAATTAATGCACAGCGCAGGGAAGACATGCCAAGAAGAAAGAGGGCTACGACACGCCCTATTTCACCCTGCAGAGCCATCGATCCATGGTTATAAACTACATTACCCATGAATCTCTAATTTCATGGCTGCTGAAAGTGAAAGGGGGGGGGGGGGGTGGGGGGGGGGGGGGGGGGGGGGCAATCTCCTTAACAGCTTTATCCTACAGAGGACTGTTCCTGAGAGCCAAAGTCAGACCATAACAAATGAACTGGAGGTCCAGCCCACGTGTCCTGCGCCTGGAGACTCCTGCATCCCGGACCCGCGGAGATAATGGCCCTTTGGGCCCCTCCTCAGGTTATAGGAAGGCGGGGAGGGGCTGGTTGGAGCGCTCCGGGGACGGGCGACCATGGCGAGCGGGGCAGCAGGAACCCAGGAGCCGCTCCTGATCACATTACCGCCCCCACCGCGTCATGTGAGCGCTAACCCGAACCACAGGACAACATCAATCAGCCTCAGCAGCCGTCCACGCCGGGGGGATGAGCTCGCATCACCGTCTACCCCACTTTCCTCCTTTCTTTCACAGTGCTGTCCAACTCATCCATATTTCAATATATTTTCATAAGAAAAGTAAATAATAAAAAGTAAAAAAAAAAGTAAATTAAAGCTTTAATGTGCTTTTAACACGCACTGCTGGTTGCAACTCTTAAATGGACTCAATTCTTCAGACATAATTTACATTTATGCCATTTACCAGACGCCCTTATCCAGAGCGACTTCCAACGCTACCATCAATGAAGTGATCAGTTCTGGTTCACTAGGTTCTGCATATAAGTGTAAAGAACACTTTGTAGAGGTATTAACTGAATGCATATATACAGTGATGGTGTGGAAAACCTCTCAGCTTCATACAGAACCATTCGTGGCTCACGTGGTTCACAGGTCAAGATGGGGCTTATGGGGACATTATGAACGGAGGTATTTCGTTTCACTCTTCACTGGAAAAGGTCACAATGGTACCGTGCTCCTTTTGGGAGGTAGAACACTCTGATCTGCCTGGACACAATACACTGACGCGGCTTTGGATACGATCCATGGACAAAAACAGAATGTTTGATTCTGGGATATTATATTTGGCCACAATGAGTAAAACCCTCATTACGGTGGTCAGATGAGTCAGCCCTCATGCTTGTCTCCCGCATTGAGAGGGTCCGATGGTGCTGTTATGCTACAGGGGTCATGGTGCTGTCATGGTTCGGGTCACTTGTCCACTTAAGGAGCCACTGCAGATCAATGCGAAGTCATTGTGAGCGGACGACCCTCCAGTGCCAGTGGCTTTTAGTCACCAGATCTCAATAACCCCACATAGTCCAGCCTGGCAGCAGATCCAGGAGCAGGACAACTGAAGACAATCTGGTGTCTAGCAGTGGGCAAAACCAAACTAAAGCTGGCACAGGCGCTGCTTATTTCCATAGTTCTATCTATTGGTCCACCAAATGCCAAACCTCACTGTCCATTGTTAACAGCTGATGAGGTGAATAAGAACAATCTCCAGGCACCTTTCATAGTTGCCCACTGCTCACCAAGGGTGGTGGAATACATGCAGGGTTCACTTCATATGCAATTCATATGCAAAATGTTGTTATTGCAGGGTCAGAAATCAGGCCCATGAGCCAACGGGAGCCAGCTTCTGCTCAAACATTTGCTGAAATCCCTACAGTGATATGTCCATTGTGTGAGGAGCAGGGACGCTGGCCTGCAGTAAAAATGGAGCCCAGGGACTGCAGCATGACAGACTTTGCACATGCTCCCAGACTCCATCTTTTGTCTTAAAAACAGCCCTTGGAAATTCGAATGAATTACACACAACCAGCTAATCCATTATGCAGACGCAGCAAGACTGAAAGCCTATTGAGGGGATTTTGAGATTTTGAGATTGCTTCTGTTTCACGGACTTGTTGTGGCTTCCTTCGGAAAGTCTTGGGCTCCATTCTCTCCTTGCTTTCATGTCCTAGGATGCCAAGATTGCCTGTCTAAGACAATTCAGGAGCTTTGATGGCGAGACAAAGGGGGGAAGAAGTGCGTGGTTGCCATTTTTCTTAGAAAGCACGAGTGAAAGGCAACATAAGAAGAGAGGGATCCTTGCTTGGATTTACAGCCCCGTTCGGAACAAACGTCTCTAAATGAGGAGGAAGCCCAGTTCCATCTGAGCCTTTCCAGGGCAACCATCGGTGGCCGCCACACTGACAGTGACATTGGCCTGCAGGAGGCGGCGGGAGGGCGTTGGCACCATTACTGGGGTCATTTTTGTTGTGCAAAATGTACAGAGATTTGCTCACACATGATTACAGCCAGAATTCATGAACTGTACATGAACTTTGCTGAGACAGCAGTATTATATATATTACAATCATGGTACCAATGGTGGTAAACACTATAAAAACGAATCCTGTTATAATCCGCATTTACATGCACATTTGCATCGTTCTACAGAAACCTCCAGGCACAAGAAGCCCCCACTCTGATCTCCACAGTGGAAACTGGGCTTAACGGCGGCAGCAGTTGTTGTTGTCGTCCCAGCTGAGAACCCACTGGCCTCGGCAACCTGACCCTGCAGCCCCATGGCGTCTGGTTGGAGCTGGACAGGGGGGTGGGTGGATCGATGGGGCTGAAGGGCACTTTGGGGAGAGAAGTGCACACACAGCTTCTGTTGCAGAGCTGCAGTGCCCTTCACTAAGTAACCCCCAACACACACACACACACACACACACACACAAGGGAGTCATGGGGATGTCAGGGCTCTGACAAGCAGCCATGAGGGGAGATGTGAGCTCTGATACAGCTATTAGTGTGACTAAGCCCACCTTTACACACACACACACACACACACACACACACACCAGTCAGAACCAGAAAACCTTATCCCTTCTTAGAAACCACACACAGACCTAGATAGCCCTTCAATCAAGCACACACACTAACCTTACTGCAAACGATGGTATATTACACACACACACACACACACACACACACATTCACACACACACACACACACACTACCCTTACTGCAAACGATGGTATATTACACACACACATTCACACACACACACACACACACACACACACACATTCACACACACACACACACACACACACACACACACACACACACACCACACACACACACACACTACCCTTACTGCAAACGATGGTATATTACACACACACATTCACACACACATTCACACACACACACACACATACACACTACCCTTACTGCAAATGATGGTATATTAGTAGAGAGACGGTCCTTCTGGCTGTTACCGAGCAGCTACATGCGGCCAGATTGGCAAAACTGTCATCGGTTCTTATTCCGAAGGTAAAAGAACACACTGAAGGTAAAAGGAAGACGCTCATCTGGACTCTTCTCCATCTTGGCCCCTCGGTGGTGGAATGAACTTCCAGCTCAGTCACTGAGCACCTTCACACGGCAGCTCAAGACCTTCCTCTTTAGAGAATATTTAGATGAACTTGTGACCTTCTTCTTGTCTGACTTCTGTATAGAAACTAGAACAGAGTGAATAAAAAGATTGTATTCATAGTTGGGGGTCCTAGTGAACCAGAACTGATCACTTCATCCATGGTAACATGGAAGCACGTTGTAAGTCGCTCTGGATCAGGGTGTCTGCCAAACGGCGTAAATGTAAATGTAAATTACACACACACACACACACACACACACACATACGCATACACTGCTTCTACTGGCAGGTAGATCTGAGCTTTGATACAACTGTAACTGTGACTGTGCCCACCTGCAGCTAACCCTGCTACTGCTGGAGAAAACACACACACACACACACACACACACACACACACACACACACACTCTCTGCGGTTCACGCCGGGTGAGCGAGGAGCAGATGAGACGGATTATCTGAGCAGCTCAGCACTGTGGGCTGCGCCTCTATCACTGTTTTGACTACGGGGCAGAAAAACACTTTCCTCTGTCTGGGATCATCTGAGGAGGACACGGCGCTTCACCTCCGACCTCCAGAAGATCTCTCTCCTCGCAAAAAGGCGTCGCCTTGCTCTGCTGAATAGTTGCTGCATTAGGCAACTTCTTGACTCTCCATAAAATGTTAAAAACATGGAGGTGTGTGTGTGTGTGTGTGTGTCCTGGAATGATCTATGTCTGGGATGACCTGAGCTCCAGACCCAGCTGAGGTAAGACTTGGCTCTGGGCTGCTGCTCACCCTGGTTGCTGGTGTGTGTCTGCATTCCCCCCTGAAAACACACACCCACCCACACACTCACACACACACACACACACACACACACACACACACACACACTCACATACAGTCAATCTACTAACACGGATCTCATGCCTCAGACACACGCCGACTCATTCATCTTCCACATGTTTTACACCACAGTACACACACACACACACACACACACACACACAGACCTCTGTCTTAAAGTCAGTGTGGGGCAGTGGGGGCCTAGCGGTAAAGGAAGTGGCCCCATAATCAGAAGGTTGCGGGTTCGAATCCCAATTCTCAGGTGCCACTGAGGTCCCCTTGATGAGGGGGACCTCACACACACACACACACATACACACACTCTGGGGAAAGGGCTCAGTCCCTCCTTTCAAGCCGAACCAGGAAGGGGTCATATCCTACAGAGCAGCCCAGAAGCAGCCCGGGTGTAGACCGCTGGTCCATGTCCAGAGGCTGGAGGACACACGCCTGCCGCGGTTCTCATTCGCACGTTTTGCAAAGAAACATTAATTCAATTCCAGGACATTCCAGGTCCTGCAGAAAAAAGGCTGCCGTGTTCGGAATTTTACTGACTGAACGCATGTAGCATTTTCCGGAAAAAAAACGACCAGGAGTTTAACAGGAAGGAATGGAAGCGCAAGCGGTCAGTTTGAGAAGACCACGGACAGGAACCTACGGCCTTTTCCACATGGTCTTATGTGAATTAGAAGAAACAGTCGTTGTTTCCAGATCCATCCTGCTGCAGGCCGGTCAACACAACACAAGTGGGAGGAAAAATCAATACGGAACCTTTCAGAAGCCACGTCCATTTGGCAGCACCACTCCAGTTCAACTTTCTCAAATGACAAGAGATGGGGAAAAAGACAAAAACAGTCGGGAGTCATATCGTGTTGCCAGAACTTATCGCTGGTTTTATCAGTGGAAGTAGGAGGAGAGAAAAACAGTAAAAATAAGAAAGTGAAGAAAGTGAAGAAAGTGAAGAAAGTGAAGAAAGTGAGCATAGTCGATATGAACAGCTCATAATGGGGCATCAGGGGTCAGTTTCTCATCTGGTCAGTGTGGCCGTAACAAGAAGTTACCAAAAAGAGACAACTGTAAAGAGAAATTAACTATAGGCAGCAGAAATGGAGATGAGAGACGTTACAGAAGGACACAAAGTTGGACACGGACCAGACGTCCAGACAAAATAGAGAATGACAATGACGGAATAAGGATAAAAGAAGGCCACTACCAGTCAGTGAGTTCTGCTGTTGAAACGTGTCCTCTGTATTTAACCATCAAGGTGAGCAGTGGGCACCATGACAGGCGCCCGGGGAGCAGTGTGTGGGGACGGGACCTCAGTGGAACCCTGGCCGGTAGGGACTCAATCCCACAACCTTCCGATTACGAGTCTGCCGCCTTACCCTCTAGGCCACCGCTGCCCTGGCCCGGTTTGGGATTGATGGGATAGTTGTGGAGTAACAAGTCCACTATTCTAGCTTCATTTTATCTTCTAAAATGAAGAGTACAGCCCAGCCCAGTTCTATATCTAAAAGGTTTCTGCCACCAAGTGCCCTCGACACCAAGACTGAGCAGATCCTGGTGGAACACAGAGCATGTTCCTGAGCAAGATATTTGACTCCCACTTTTGTGAGACAGTTGAAAACTTTAAAAGTGTGTAACATGTGATCATGAGCTGTCGTCTCACCATGGTTCTCCTCTGACTGGTTGAAGCCACACAGCTGGCAGATGGAGCGCACCCACAGGTTCATCTCCTCCTCCGTCTCGGCCACCAGGTAGAAGGTGCGGTCGGAGGTCTTGATGTCAAAAACGAAGCTGTCCTGGAACTCTTTCCGCTTGAAGGTGAGCCCGGCGTCCACCTGTTCACAGCAGTGCAGGTCGATGATGCGGATGGGCTTCTTGGAGTGGTCGTTCTTGTAGTATTCCAGAACGTCCGGGTCGCCACTCATCCGCCCGCTGCGGAGGATGAACCAGCGCTTCTTCCATGCCTGAGGAGAAGAACAGCCAAGAACCTATTTATTCACATGTAGACGGGGTGTCAGATCTTTATGTAGATCTACCATCATGGCCTGGAGATATGAAGCGCTGATAACACATAAACTACACACAAACAAACCCATAATGCAGTGCTTGGGGCAGTGGTGGCCTAGCAGTTAAGGAAGCGGCCAGTTCGAATCCTGAGCCGCCAGGGTACCACTGAGGTCCCCTTGATGAAGGTACCGTCCCCACACACTGCTCCCCGGGCGCCTGTCATGGTGCCCACTGCTCACTCAGGGTGATGGTTAAATACAGAGGACACGTTTCACTGTGTGCACCGTGTGCTGTGCTGCTGTGTATCACATGTGACAATCACTTCACTTTCACTTAATAGGTCTATATAAAGTGACCGAGTTTGACATGTAACATGTACACATCTCATCTATGGGTCCTGCATTTTCTTATGCTGAAGAAGCAGGACAATGAAATGACAAGTGAGGTTATGTAATAAACAAAAAGTTGAACAGTCTAAAAGTACAGTATACTGAAACAGAAAATCTAATTAGGAGAATATGTAAACTTGGATAAATAATAAATCTACACGCCATGTGAGGACGGCATGAAACTGACAGGGAGGGCTGCCGTTGATGAAGGAGCGAGTGCGTCTGTGTACATGTGTGTGTGTGTGTGTGTGTGTGTGTGTGTGTGTGTGTGTAGCGCAGGTGTTACTCCTCAACGTTTCCTGTTCTGATATAGCTCTGTGAGTGGGAGGTTGAGCGACAACCCAAACACAAAGAAGCATAAAGCACACACACACACACACACACACACACACACACACACACAGTGAGAGAGAGAGAAGACACCTGCAGGGTGCCTTTCGTCTATTTACTTTTGTTAGTGTGAGAGTACGATTCGCCCTAAAAAATACACTGAACCTCCAGCCCAACTGAACTTCTATTTTATTCTATTCTTCTGACTATAATAAAACATCTAGAATATTCCTCCTCCATCTCACAGTGTATCTGATGTATTTGTTCTCCTCCCCACCCCCAGCACCACCTCCGCAGCGGGCAGGTCAGCGCCGGGCACCAAGGCCTCATTTTCCAGCGCCCGCCCCCCCCGCCTCCAGCCCGGTCCCGTCCCAGCTGCCCATCCGTCCGGCATGCACATCCTGTGTTGTTCCAAGACCGCTGCTGACCTTCCCCCCGACGCCACGCCAGATACCAACCGGCGCTGAACACAGCCCGAATATCTGCCAGGCTTCGGCAGGGGACGTGTTCATAAAACGTGTCCTGAAGGCGCGGCGCGGGAACACGGGCCGATAGAATCAGCGGCCGCGTCTGTGATCCTGGGGCGGGGCGGCGGGATGCCAGACTGATAAACGACTGGCAGTGCGGCTCTAATGGGCTCAGCAGACAACCTGAAGCTCAACATGTACAAGAAAAGCTTCTGAAATGCGACGCTAGTTTTTTTTTTTTCATTTCGTGGTGATGATTCGGGTTGAAAGTTCTAGAAAGTAACATCAAGAGCGTTTTCACCATCTAACCTTTTTTTTAGAAGCCCTTGTATTTAAATTCCGTGACTACTGACGTATTTTCATCCCGTTTTTATCCGTGGAGAATCCTCGTCATCGTCACCGTCGTTTGAACCCACACCCAGACAAACAGGACCTGAACGTGCACAGACGCTGTGCAGAAGAGGGGGAATGTTTGACGAGCGGAGGACAAGGTCTCGGAAACGGAGCGTGACTTAACGCGGCCTGGCGCCGCGCCCGGCCTCGCAGCAGGTTGTGCCGACTTGCCTGGGTCGTTCCCGCATCAGCCAGGTGTGTTAACGTATTAGAGGAGTGTCCCCGGGACCGAGCGCCGGGGACGTCCGGCCGACATGTGCAGTCCACAGGAACCGGTCCAACAGGAGAACGGCGCTCCAGGCCATATGCACGCTTCCAGAGGACAACACCAACATTCATTTCTTATATAGCACGTAATCACATACAGTGTGTCTCTCAATGGGCTTTGGGCCCTACAGTTGACACCCCCCACACTTGACCCTTCCTGCACACAAGGAAAACCTCCATTTAAAAAAGGTCGGAAGAAACCTTGTGAAGGAGCGAGGCAGAGCGGGACGCCCTTCCAGGGTTGGTAACAATTTGTCCAATAAGAGAAAAAGTCCTCCAAAGTGCAGTATAGAGCATCTGTCCATGTTTGGAGGTACTGGACAGTGCGGAATAGGTTTTAGGACCTCCCGGACCTCCTTTTTCATCATTAACAGCATTGAATTATTAACCCCAGCAAACGTTTTAATTTACCCGTTTAAGCCAATCAGTAAATCAGATGAGAAATGCCTGGTCTGAACCTTAAACACAGAACATCAGATGGTTTATGTTCTGTTCTCTTTTGAATTTTTGTTGGAATGTTAACATTTCAAGTTATAAAAGTGACCAGTGACCATTTTCACCATTAACATGCAGAAATGACTTCTGGATTTAGATTTTATTTTAGAGCAGGGTGTAAATGGGGTCAATGGGGTCTTACTCATGTTACACACATCTCAAATTGGCTTGGTTTTGAATTGAGAAATTGACCGTCTTGGGAATGCTGGTGCATTACATGGTAAGTCTCTTTGGGATGGGGTGAATATTTGGGAAGTGGGACCCAGATCTTGCAAGCATTCACTTCTGGCACAAAAAAGCGAGACTATAACGTGGTGGCAAGACAGAGACTCCTAGAACGTAATTTTCGGCCGAGCTCTTATAGCCTTGGCCACCACCATCCGTCTGGCCAATCTAATTAACCACCCTGTACAATACAAGAACGCTTTAAACATTTAAAACATTACCAGCAAACTCCCCCCCGAATCAGATCGACTTGGTCCATTCAAGCTCCGCCCACCCCCTGGTTCTCTACTTGGTTCTCAGAAGGACCTCACGGTGCATTTGGGTTTGGTTTTATTTAAACTCCTGTGCCCCTGTATAGCAGACCGTGCTATAGCGGCTACTCTTAATGAATAATAATGTCGGTTCTGATTTTAAACGGACTCCAGTACTGAATTACAGCGTAAGAACCTTCGCAAAAATCCAATTAGGGGGAATTCTAAAGGGAGAGTGATAAAAGTGATAAAAAGCTCACTTAGTGCATAGTGCACATGGAAGACCTGCCAGCTGAGGCCTAACTCACGTCTAATGGGATTACGAGGCAAAAGGGGGGGGAAGACGGCTCCACTTACAGTCTGTTCTCCCGGGCCCACCGCCATCACACTGATCTCAGATCAGAATTTAGGATATCGGTATCGCTCCTACATTAAAGGTAGGAAATTCAGAATTTCTACTTCAGCAATTTCAGGGAAATGGGTCAGGGGAAGTAAACCGGACAGGAAAACAACAGACAGCTCAGCCTATTTTCGACTCTGCGAGCGGAAAGCGTGATGACAAAAGGAAACAAATATTGTTCTGCTTGTAGTGGCCTAAAAATAGGCTTGTTCCAAGCTTTTCAGAAGCTTTGAGTCAATCCCTTTTATAAAGGCTGGACATGGCGGCCTGTCCCCTGTTTTCAGAAAGGCCAAAAATGATTGTAGAAACAACAAAGACATGATGAGTTCACGACCCCCTCAGCTTGATGGGACAGGAAACCCAGATACAACAGAAAAGAATACATATCCCATTTATTCACTATTGTCTTCTGGGCCTCCAACCACGAGAGCATTACTGCAGCCAGCCAGCAGGGGCGCTAGACCTGTGGCGGCATCATTTACATTTACATTTAAGGCATTCGGCAGACGCCCTTATCCAGAGTTACAGAATATAAAAATGAATTTGGAGCCCTCTTGAGAAGGTCCACGGCCCGTTAGAAAACCGGTGGCCGGCGTGATACCTTCTTGCATGATTAACTGCTACTTGCTATTTTTGTCCCCTGAATCTGCCGTGAGTCACTTGCTCCATAATTCTCATCAAAACATTAACGCATCGTTGTCGCGAGCATCCGTGAAAAAAGAAGATGCGCGGGGGCGGAGCTTTTTCTTCCCGTCGTATTCCGCTATTTAAACCGGCTGCGCCCATGCAGCGGGGGAAGTGCGGCGACGCCGAGGACTCTCAGTCAACATGTTTCCACGTGCGCCACGGGCAAACACCCTTAATCAAACAGGTAAAGGTCAGGCTCCGAGTCAACAGAGGAGCCGGGCCCCCTGGGAAATGCCGGACTGCGGTTACCGGCCCTTTATTCCCAGGTACACACGCGCAGCTGAATAAACAGCGCGCCGCGGCCTGAGAAGCCCACCGCCTCTCCGGGGCAGGTGGAGGGAGCGGCATGGAGAGGCCCCGCCCCGTGTTGTTTCAGGACGTCCACCCCGAACGGGACGCTGGGAAGTAGGTCAGGGGGCCAGGCTTCCGCCGTCCGACATTCAGCGCGCCGGAAAACCAGATCCGGTTCCAGGTTCAAAGGACACTGCACTGTCATGTAAACATGGAGATCAGAGAATCACAAAGCAGCAACTTCCCATAAACTTCACCAGTCGCCACAATCTTCATACGGCAAATATTGTTGATAAAGTACATCCACACAAACACACCAACACACACCCACACACACCCTTTCACGCATGAGCCTGAAATGGCTGTTGGTTCAGGGGAATTTATGGCCCATGGCATCAATCGATCACATATCCAGGGCTCAGCATTTCTATGCAAATTTCTCTAATAAAAGGTGGTCTGATGGGACCAGAGCTGGACCGGGTGGGTTCTGCCCCCCCCCCCCCCCCCCCCCCACACACACACACACACACACAGCCCAGACACGTTCATGCGTCACCCCAACATGCATGAAATTGTGTTATAATTTATTTGAAATGATTACAGATCATTTTGATTTAGCGTTTTCCCGTTAAGCGTTATACGTTGACCCCGCCCGGTCTGCGAATGGCCTGAAAGATCATTTATCATGAATACGTTTGGTAAGGGATAAATAAAGGCGGGGTGGTGTCTGGGAGCTCGGTATCGTGTGCTAATCGATATTGCGGCGCATGACAAGCCACATTCCAGGAAGGGGGAGCGCCGACAGCATCGTGCATCATCCAGAGAGCAGGATCACCGACTGATTCAAACTGCAGCACGCCGCATTCGCCGCATCTCCTGCTTAAATATCTCAGTTTAACCAATAAGAAGTCCACGAAATACAAGATATAATTGGATGGAATGTTACAGGGAAAGGAGATGGGGAGAAGGCAAGTTCGGCCCCAAGCTGATGTCACAATTCCACCAGAACAATGAGCTGCCAATATTTACTCAAGCATCCTGAATTAATGCACGCTGCTGCTGCTCCGCCTCCATTCAGTGGGAACATCTCTCACTTACAATCCACCTCGCCACCGCGGCCTGAACCCTGAAAAATGGCTTCTTCAAACATCTACCTCCATCAGAGGGACCATGTTGCAAAATCTACCTCCATCAGAGGGACCATGTTGCAAAATCTACCTCCATCAGAGGGACCATGTTGCAAAATCTACCTCCATCAGAGGGACCATGTCGCAAAATCTACCTCCATCAGAGGGACCATGTCGCAAAATCTACCTCCATCAGAGGGAACATCCCTCACTTCCAATCCACCCAGGTGGCCTGAACCCTGAAAAATGGCTTCTTCAAACATCTACCTCCATTCAGAGTGACCATGTTGCAAAATCTACCTCCATCAGAGGGACCATGTTGCAAAATCTACCTCCATCAGAGGGACCATGTCACAAAATCTACCTCCATCAGAGGGACCATGTCGCAAAATCTACCTCCATCAGAGGGACCATGTCGCAAAATCTACCTCCATCAGAGGGACCATGTCGCAAAACTACCTCCATCAGAGGGACCATGTCGCAAAATCTACCTCCATCAGAGGGACCATGTCGCAAAATCTACCTCCATCAGAGGGACCATGTCGCAAAATCTACCTCCATCAGAGGGACCATGTCGCAAAATCTACCTCCGTCAGAGGGACCATGTCGCAAAATCTACCTCCATCAGAGGGACCATGTCGCAAAATCTACCTCCATCAGAGGGACCATCCCTCTTTTTAATAAAAGAGATGGGGACGTGCAGCATTTGTTGGGTTGGCAGCAGGCGGTGGCCGGGTCTGGCGTGGCCGTCGGTTTACTCGGTCTGAGCGTGATCGTGGGGCACCCCACACTTACTAAGCAAGCAGCTGCTTTAACTCTCCCGATAACTCCACCGTCGTCATCAACAACTTGCCAACAAACGGCTCCAGGCTGTAAAACCCGGCCCCGCCCCCTCACATCCTTGAGGAAATCCAGATGCGCCGCGGCAAACAAACACGGAACCGAGTTAAACAGCGTCGGCGTGGACGCTCCGGTTCTCCCCGCGGTCTGGTGAGGGCCGCCAGCTGTTCACGCTGTCCAGATAAACACGCCGCCTGCCCTGCGCTGCACCATATACGGTCCTGAGCTCCCAACCCCGAGCTGCACGCCAGCCGCCGGCGCCGAGGTGCCAAAAGAGCGGCAAAGAAAAGCAATCAGGGGCGCGCGCTTCCATAACCAGGAGAAATGAATCATCTCTGGATCTCCATTCCACCCCCCATCTCACTCCATTCACGGGATGAATGGGCTTCTTTTCTCATTCATGAGCCGGGCCGCCCTGACACTCTGCCTAACGAGAGTCGGGCGGGGCCGCATTATTCTTAATCACAACTCTTTGTGCCGCTTCCTCTCGGCTCCGCCATCTGCTCGGCGCGGCCGGGCCCAGAACCGACCGGAGAACCAGGCCGAGAGCGGCGGCGCCACCATCAAGCAGCATGCAGAGGAACTGGAGATCCTCCTTCACCGTGGATCCTCTCATCCACGGTTGATGGAATATGGTCCCCTTTGTTGCTTCTGTCTACGGCCACATGGTTGTCCAGGTGGAATATTTCACCAGACATTTCATGATGTTCCCACTCAACACCACCGAGCTGAGCAGCTTTCAGGACCCAGACGGTGAGAAATGACGCCCAGATTCACAAAACCAGATCATTTCCGACGGCTCCAATGACGCAAATATCAGACAAAAACAACCGTCCTCTCGTAGCCTAAATATTTTGTCTCATACGCGGGTGATTTATCGTCCTTTAACAACACGCATTAACCGTGTTTAGTCCTCGTGCGGAGACATCGATCCGCCTCAGTCAGGCCCCGCCCTGCTGGCCACTCCGTAATGCAAACGTGACCTTTACACAGCGAGGTGGTGGTGACCCTCATGTACGAGGAGCAGATAATGGGATCTTCTGAGAGGAGCAGAAGAATCCAGCCGAGTTCTTCTTCATTCACCATGACAGGCGCCCGGGGAGCAGTGTGTGGGGACGGGACCTCAGTGGCTCCACCTCGAACCCGCGTCCCTACCCGCTAGGCCACCGCTGGCCCTGGTAATAAGTATTGTAATGAATATGCTGATTCCATATTTCTGACAGGAAGTAGCTACTCACACCTTACTCGTGCTGGAGAAGGGACGGGTGAGGGAGGGGCATGAACCCATTCGTGACCTCACCGCTGGATGCCAGATACCGCAGAAATAACGGCGTGTCTTCGCTTGGGGGCGGTTAGCGCGCCGCTGGTAATTCTAACGCTTCTCTACCCTCCCGCGGTGATTTACTGCGACTCTGCACACACAGACCCGGGGTCATCGCCATCCGAGGAACCTGGTGAACCCCCGTGGACGAACATCACGCCGCCGCCGATGACTTCACCCTCTCAGCAACTTGATTTCAACGTGGGACGTCACCAATGTCACACATTAAGGCAGAAGGTCCATGTTAGATGAGAGCCCCCATCCTCCTGTTGACCATGGGGTCAACAAAGGTGTCATGTGAGAGGTGGATTAACCCCCTCACCACCCAAAAAAGGACAATGCAGTTGGTCTCGGACCCTTAATGTGACCAACTGGACACCACCAGACATGAAGCTGGCAGAGGCGCGGTGCATCTGAGGCCACGGCGGCAACCAAATGACAGTCATGAGCTCTTCAATAAGCCACCGTGAATGAGGCCTGTGGTTTCCTCCCCTTATCCCAGCGTTCGTTCCACTAATCAAGTACAACCTTCCTCTAAATATGGAACAGAGAAACGGGCGAGAACCTATGGCCGCGTTCTAATCCTGTTCTCCACGCCATCTGCTAATAGGCGAGCGTGCACAACAAATTTAGCATCTGCGGGACATGAGACAAACATTTTAGTGTCAAATTTACTGACCGCGGTGCTAAATTCGTTTCTGAAGTTGTACACACTTGAATTTAGGTTGAAAATCGTATATCAGTATTTAATGACGACCCCCACCAATAAGCATTTCCGATCATGGGACTGGTGTCACCCTGTAGGTGCCACCCTGTAGGTCTGGCCCCCTCCAGTCAAATGAGGTTTTTACACAAACACACGGATCTGACGGATCGAAGAGCTACGTGGCTCTTTACCTCGTGAGGTTCAGCATAACAGGACGTGGAGAATGAATTCTGTGCTGCTCGGACGGGGTCTTCACATGACTCTCCTTTAACTAAGATCGGCTAAGGTCACTCATCAGCCCACGTGAAACGGTCAAAGACAAAAACAAGCCGTTTACGAGCGAAATGCTCCACATTCCTCTCCTCACCAATTAAGCTTATTGGCCAGACCGGGGGAGAACCTATCCTCCCACGGCATCCAGATAAAGCAGAACAAGGAGACGGTCTGTGCGCCTGGACGTGGGGGTGGAGGAGGATGAGCTCCTCTTGTCAAAGCAGGAACCGGGAGGTGAGCTCTCCTGACCTCCCAAAGCTCCTCTGCAAAACAAGCCCCGAGCGGGCAGCTGACAGCGGGGTTGGTGAGGAGCACCTGCACCACGTCCAACAACAGGCATGAAGAAACGTACCATGAGAGGCCTACAGATTTGGTCTCGTTTACTGAACACGGGGTGAACTGAACGAAATTCCAGAACTGGATGGGAATGGAACGTTGTGGATGAGCGGGCCGCGCCGGAAAGCAGCGCTTCCGCTTGGAAAAGGAAATAGTGGGATCTTGTGGGAAATGCCACGGCCGCCCCCCCCCCCCCCCCCCTAACAACAGCCCCCCAGCCCCCGCCCTGCAACTTCCTTCCGTGCCTGCAGCTCCACACACACTTTTACAGGATCATACGAGATGATGAGCAGGAAGCTGCTGGATTTCTAGTTCCTGTTTTCCGCGCCTCTTGAAAAATCCCCTCATCTGGGATCAGGTTGCCCGTTCTTATCTGCGACATTCCCAACCCGCCTCGGCCGAGATGCAGGAACCTGAGATGCCGGCGACAATATTTGCATATGCTTTGCATGTCGAGAAGATGCCCTCAAACACGCAAGTCCACCTGTCACCAGCAGAGCAGGAGCAGGAGCCCCTCCTCCCCGCGGCATGGGGAGCCAGTCGAGACTCGTCCCGACACTTCAAAATCCCACAACGTACCATCATTTTAGTCAAATTTCGTTCTCATGACCAGGAAGAAATCTCTGTTTTCATCAGGATGTGAATATTCTGGATCGGCCTTCAGCCCAGTTTCCTGAGCAGGAAACTAACCGTGTAAAAAAACAGGCTGACATCATGGCAACAAGCGCCTGGAGGACGCAGCGTCCATCACCACTGCTGGATGGGGCTGGATGTTCCTCACGTCACCCAGTCCTGGTCTGACCGTCCTGGAGTTCATGATGTTTGATCAGTCAAACTGGATCTGAACACCGATCATCTGCCCAACCCTTGCTCACATGAACAATGGGACCAATCAGAACACAGGAACAAAAACCCAAACCAACGACCAACGGGGTCTGCAGCCCTCAACAGAATTAGGGGGGTCAGGACAGACGGTGTCACCCCACAGCGCAGCATCCTGCTCATCATTATATCCAGAGGACCCAAAACCAGTCAAATGTTTACTAGTAAAACAGAGGAAAGTAGGAACTAGGAGCCATTTTTCATGGACCATCATTAGCAGAAAGTGGTCCTGCAGGGACGGACGGTGTCCCTCCCCCCACCTGCGACTCGGTGCAACTTTTCTAAAGATGGGCAAAATAAAAAAAGATCTTACGTATCTCCGCAGCTTCCTCTCCGGCGGCGACTTCCTCAGCCAGCCCTGGCAGACGATCTCCCCTCCGCTCATCCTCCGGTCCCGGTTCCGCTGCTCGCTGCTACCCCGTCCTGCGCCCCGAACCGGACCGAACAGATGCCATCAACCCGAGGAGCTGGACGCCGAGCGGGACAAAGGAGCTGGAGAGCGGCGCGCTGCGCAGATGGAGGAAGCGGAGCACCATCCTCTCCACGCCGCGCCGCGCCGCGCCCCGCCCACCGGCCCGGGCACCACGCCCACCGGCCGTGTTACCAAGCCCCGCCCACCTGCACGGGGTCCACGCCTATCGGCCCGGGTAACATGCCCCGCCCACCGGCACGTTTCCACGCCCCGCCCACCGGCCCGGGCACCACGCCCACCGACCATGTTACCAAGCCCCGCCCACCGGCCCGGGCACCACGCCCACCGACCATGTTACCAAGCCCCGCCCACCGGCCCGGGCACCACGCCCACCGACCATGTTACCAAGCCCCGCCCACCGGCACGGGGTCCACGCCCACCGGCCCGGGTACAACGCCACGCCCACCACATCTAGAAATGTTCACGTTACACATCCGGGCGGGAGAATCGTCCAAAACCACGGAACCGTCAGATTTAGAAACGAAACCCCACTTACTGCCATTGTGTCCCCGAGCAGGACACTTAACCCTAAAGGTGGGACTGTCCCTGTCACTTCGGACTGTAAAAAACTGCTAAATGTAATTTACTTATTTCCATCGTGTTTCGAGTTTTTAAAAAGTAAATCCGTACAGCGGTAGCTCATGTTCTGCTGTACACACACAAAGAAACAATCGTCCTGCTCCACAAATCAACGTCCAATCCGATCAATTCCTGATCCCGAAACCCGGAGTTTAAAACGCGCCACCACGCGGCCGAGACGAGCACTGCAGCCGCAGACGTCCGAGCGCCAGCATGCAGCTCCATTTCCACACAACATGCTTCTGTTTGGTGAGTGTGTGTGTGTGTGTGTGTGTGTGTGTGCATTCTGCAATGAAAACATTGAACAAATACACCCAGAAATGTATTAAAATGTATTTATTCAAAAACACGAACAAGAGAAATTCATCCAACGTTGAGGAGGACCAGGTCGTTCCTCAAAGAGGGCAGGAGTGGGAAAATCTTGCAAACGGGATCACGTCCTTTATATTGTCCACCCCTAACACGCACTGCAGGTATCGCTCGAAGCCCATCCCAAAGCCTCCGTGAGGAACCGAGCCGAACTTCCTCAGTTCCAGGTACCTGCCACACGCAGAGCACCGACGTTCTACTGAAAATTCACCATTAATGGATCCAATTTGTGTTCTTACCATCCGTACGTGTCCTCCAGCTCTGCCCTGTGGGAGTAAATATGTGCTTACTACACGACTACGCTGTACGTATTATTAATGCATTACTTTTATGAGCAGATAAAGACATTAGCCGTCTCACCGCGCCAGCCGTGTCCTCAGGAGCTCCAGCCGCTCCTCTCTCAGTGACCCTCCACACAGCTCGCCCACACCGGGCACCAGGAGGTCCACCGCCGCCACTGCCAGAGCCGCCATTCAACATCAATTCCATCAACCCGCGCTGCTCACAGGCGTGTGGAATATTTCTTACCGTACGGCGCGGCTGGTCCTGGTTATCTCGAGCGTAGAACGGCTTCAGGTCGTACGGGTAGTCCGTCACAAACAGCGGGACGTCACCACAGTGCTTCACCAGATACTTCTCATGTTCTGTCTGAAGGTCACAGCCCCACTGCAGAGAAGCACAAGAACTCATTCAAGCAGAAGCCGGGAGGAGGAGGAGAACCGCGATAAAAAAAAACACGTTCTTCACCTCCGTTGGGAAGGAGAACCGCTGGGAACTCCGGTTTAAAATATCTATTCCCTCGGTGTAGGAAATCCTGGGGTGAAACAACACATGGCTGTTAAAATGGACAAAATCAACAACAATAATAATATTCCATATACTTACACGTGGAACTTCTTACTAAGCATGTGATCCACTTGTTCCTGGTGGGTGGAAATATTATTTATATAATTATTATTATACATATATATGGACAGAGCAAGAACAAGAAATTAATTTTAAAAGACTAAACAAGACCAATGTTGCCAGATTGGGCAAATTAAAGAAATAATGGCTAAAAAAAACCTGGACCTGGCAACACGTCTGTAATCAGCTGAATTGCGCTCTTACCCTGCGTCCAGGCGCTACGTACTTATGGAACAAGGCCACGTCCTCAGCACAGCAGGTGAGGATGTGCTCCGTGGTGGCCCTGAAGAGCCCCTCCATCACCTGGAACAGAGTGAACCTGAGTCGTCTACTTTAACTACCTCCTAATGAAGGGGAATCCACGTACCGCCATCAGGTCCTGCAGCGACCGTGCGAAGGAGATCTCGGCCTCCGCCATGTAAAACTCGGCCAGGTGCCGGCGGCTCTGCGACTTCTCGGCCCTGAAGGTCGGGCCGAACGTGTAGACGGCAGGAAAGGCCCTGCGACAGCAAGTCGAAATCGATATCAATTAAAGTAAAAAAAAAAAAGATATCATTAATATTGATTATCTGCACAACCGTATTGACTGAATGGTTAGACTCACGTTTGGCTTTTTATTATTCATACTGAACTGCTGCAGCCTTTACTAAGAAGCGTCAGGCCTTGTGTGGCGGATTGTTCGTCTTGGAAAGATATTAAATCAGAAGAGCTACAGCTATAAATAAGGCCGGCGTGGGAAACGAAGCACATTCGTTATTACCCTGGATTCAATTAGGAGCGAAAGAACAGCGCTCATCTGCAGTTCTGGCGGGTGAGGAAGGGGCCCCGTAATCAGAAGGTTGCGAGTTCGAATCCCGAACCGCCATGGTAAAATACAGAGGACCCGTTTCACCGTGACACTGTGTGCTGCGCTGTGCTTCACACTTCCACTTCACTGACTTCAAACCCACTCACCCTGACATCACTTCTAGATGAAGCTGCCCAGAGACCGTCAGGAAGGTGGGAACCGAGAAGAAGTGCTGGTTCCCAGCATCTGGAGTTGGTTCTCTACCTGCAGGCTTATTACAGACACAGGATGTCTGGTTCTGGACAACGTTCCTTATGGAGAACAAACTGATGAGGGAGAAGCATGGGAGACCTACCTCTACCTGAAAAAGCTCTCCAGCTCCCTCGCAGTCGTTAGATGTGATCACTGGCGTGTGGATCTGAACAAAGTTGTTTTCCTGAAACAAACACATCAGCAGGTAAGACCCGCTTCAGGAGGAGACCTACAGGAGGAGCAAGCATCAGCAGCAGCACCTTGAAGAATGCATGGACCGCGGAGGAAGCCTCACTGCGCAGCCTCAGCAGGGCACTGAAGATGTTCGTTCTGCACCTCAGATGGGGAAACTGTCTGAGATACTCCAGGGAATGCCGCTCCTTGATCTTAAAAGGGAATTCCTGTAACCGGTTTGATGGGTGAATTTACAGCATGGCGAAACAGCATGGGGATCAGAGAGAACATGTGAACATCTTTACCACAGGGCTGCATTCTCCAACCACCTGGATGTGCTTTGCGTGCAGCTCCACGCTCTGCTTCTTGCTCGGACTCTTCACCAGGCTGCCAGTGATGTCCACCGCACTCCCAAACGTGACCCCTCTGGCATGCACACAGAAAACAGAACATTTTCCAGAGTCCGTTTCTGCCACATTCCCAGAAGAATAATTACCGGGCGTCCAGCTCCGAAGTGGCTACTACTTGAAGAGGCTGAAGGGAGCTTCCATCGTTCACGTGGAGGAAGAGATGTTCCTTCTGGGCTCTGACAGAACGCACCCATCCCTAAACAACAACAACAATAATTAATAGGAATATGAAGGGTATCTGAAGGCCCTGACAATATCCACCTGTATTCTGATATCGGAGTCCGTGACGTCACCAGACAGCGCCTGGCAGATTCGGAACTTGCTGGATGAGTTGTGAGAGCGAAATTTAAACCCGCACGCAAGCTTACACGCACTCCCCCGCGTTAACTTGACAAACATCATTAATCAGGCGGGAAGCATCAGTAATAGTAAATCTGTTCTGTTCTCCGTCAAGCCACATCCATTCCTCCCTCTTTTGACATTCATTCTCACAGTTACTCACGGTGCACTTCCTGAAACAGACAGCTTCCGGTCAAGAAGCAATGCGATTGGCTCAATTTGGTCACATGCTTTCTCTCAGCCAATCGGAGTCCTTACTTTAAAGCGCTTTATTAGAGTGGCCTTGATGGAAATGTAGTTTTTCAAGATCCTGTAGTCCCGTTAAGGTATACTCGAGCTAGAGAACTCTATAGGGAGCAGTGGTGGCCTAGCGGTTAAGGAAGTGGCCTTGTAATCAGAAGGTTGCTGGTTCGAATCCCGATCTGCCAAGGTGCTACTGAGCAAAGCACCGTCCCCACACACTGCTCCCCGGGCGCCTGTCATGGTGCCCACTGCTCACTCAAGGTGATGGTTAAATGCAGAGGACAAATTTCACTGTGTGTGCTGTGCTGTTGTGTATCACATGTGACAATCACTTCACTTCATTATATTGTACAGTTGTTTTGAGAATGACACAGATACTGGTTTTGACAAGGTTTGCTGCTTCAGTGTTTTTATGTCAGTAGTTTCTGTGCTGTATTGAAGTATAATTACAAGCATTTTATAAGTTTCAAAGCTTTTATTGACCTCTGCAATTCGCCCCGATATGCTGTCAGTCAACTTCTGGACCAAATCCTGACTGATGGCGACCCATTCCTTCATAATCAGTGCTTGGAGTTTGTCACAATTTCGAGGCCTCTCGAGGATTGACCAACACTTCTCAATTGGTTTAAGTTCTGGGCCAGGGACCCAAAATTTCAGATGTATTATCTTTAGGAGACGGTCCTGCTGGTCCCACTTGCTGGACTTTCTGGACCTTCTTAACAACACTTGAACCTCTCTAATTGAAGTTTTTGATGAAGATTTTATGCAACACAATGATGACTGCACGTGTTTCCTTGCAGGTAACCATGGTTAACAGAGGAAGAACGATGAATTCAAGCATCATCCTCCTGTTAAAGCATCAAATCTGCTATTCTAACTCAACCAGCATGACAGAATGATCTCCAGCCTTGTGCTCCTCAAGAAGAGGAGCACTGAAATGATCTCAGCAGGTCCTTTTGTGGCAGGGCTGGAAATGGGTTTTTGGGGTTTAAGTTTCATATGAAAGAGCTTCTCAAATATGAGAAGAATTGTGAATTCATGCTATATCCATAATTACTGTTAATATTTGTACCTGGTGAAAGGTGTGATTTTATTTGTAGAGTTGAAGCACCAAGAAATTTGGAATAAAAGTGGCCAAAAAAGCTTGATTTAACCCCGTTAAAATAAGTTCTTCTCTTATGCCACCTTGAGGGGGTTCCTGTCTTTTCCTTTAACCAAGTAGGCTACCTGAACGTCCTCTGTATGTAGGTTAATGTACAATGTGCCTCCCACAGGCCGTTCACAAGGTGATTCACCAGAGGCTTATGGTTTTAAGAGCCGGTTATTATATTTTCAAAATCTATAACCTCATTAGGCTGTAGGTCTGAGGAAAATGTGAAATGTAAAAAATGGGGCCTTGGTAGCAGCACTTAAAAGGGATTCGGAGCCCCGGAACCCTTGGAGAATGTAAATTAGTTACATATTTTAATGTTCAACCTACTAATGACCTAAGATTATATTTTTAGGTCATCATGGCAGATCTGAAGATCTGGTCTTCAGAAGACCGTACGTGGTCACACGGTGTGAAATGTGGCAGGGTTATCAAGCCATGACCCAGCTCACCAAGTCCGCCATTTCTAGATGTTTCCACTGCTGCGAGGACCTGCTCCTTCCCGGATATTAATAATATCAGCCCGCGGTTTATTTAACTCCCACTGTTGCTGCAGAAGTAAATCTACTCGGCTTCTTTCTCAGTGAGTCACGGTTGTCAGCGCTCGGGGAGGTCCTGGACATGCCGGGTCCCTGGAACGAGTCCATACGTGTGGAGGGAAAGGCTTCTCCTCTGGGTATCTGGAAATCCTCTGATGCCTTCCAGATGAAATAACCACGCCACCCTTTTGAAACCGTAAAGTGGGATTTTTTCCTTGTTTTTATGAAGAGCGCAATTATTAAACTCCATCAGAAATGAATAAATGCCTGGAAGACGCCGTGGAAGATGCTGAGTCTCAGTGCTCAGACCTCCCTGCGGCCTCCAGGTGGCGCTGTTGTTCCAGGTAGGACCTTCCTTTCAACCCGGTGAATTAATTACTCGTTTGTAACAGGAACATCGTTACAAGCGCTGTTATTTTGCACATGCTCAGTGGTTAAATCTTGTTTAATTACTGTCACCATTTGAAATGTTAATTTTCCGTCAGCAGTGATTGTGAAGATTATTACTGTTTGAAGCCACAGTTAGATGAGGTAACAGTGGAAACACCTTCCGAGTTGGTTGTCAGTCTGGTGATGGTTCTCCTGGTGGAAGGTGGAAGGTCCCTGGCCCAGTCGATCTCGCTTTGAAGAACCTGGGCGCCGGGTTCTGCCCCCTGGTATTGACTTCATCATTTCCTGCCCAGAATCGTGAGGAGCGGCGAGGAGCAGCACATTGATTTTGTGTAACACGGTCCGTTTAATGCTGATGAGACCATTACGGTGGTGTAACCCCAGGATAATGAGAGCTACGCAGGTTCCTTCACCCTTTACTCCGGCAGGAGGGAGTTATTTCGGTGGAGGTGAAGACAACCAACCACCTTTCAGCACCTTGAAATTATCGTACATACGCAGAAAATCTGCTTCAGTTGCACATGTTATCATAGACTGTGCATATTATAGTGTATAATGCAACTTTTACCTACATAACTTTTATTAAAAACCACCCACGATATCATTTACTTCACAGTGGGCTACGTCACGATGTGTTACGTCACGACGTGTTACGTCACGACGTGTTACATTACAACACGTTACGACACGTTATATCACGACGCTTTACGTCACCAAGCGTTACGTTGCCAAGTGTTACGTTGCCACACATTACGTCACCACATGCTATGTTTCAGCATATTACATCACGGCACATTACGGCACTGCACGTTACTTAACCGGGTGGTAGTGGCCTAGTGGGTAACACACTCGCCTATGAATCAGAAGACCCAGGTTCAAATCCCACTTACTACCATTGTGTCCCTGAGCAAGACACTTAACCCTTAGTGTCTCCAGGGGGGACTGTCCCTGTAATTACTGACTGTAAGTCGCTCTGGATAAGGGCGTCTGGTAAATGCCATAAATGTAAATGTAAATGTACCCGTGTGAAAGTAAAGTGATTGTCACATGTGATACACAGCAGCACAGCACACGGTGCACACAGTGAAATTTGTCCTCTGCATTTAACCATCACCCTGATAATTCGTGTTGCGTCACCACGTGTTATGTCGCCATGCTTTACATCACCACACGTTGTCATCATGCGTTACGCCACCATGCGTTATTGCCACTTGTTACATCGCCACTCATTACATTGCCACTCGTTATGTCACCGTGTGTTACGTCACCGTGCGTTACATCGTGCTCTGATTGGCTGTAAACAGAGATCTGTACCCGGTCGTGCTAATGGAATAACTTCAAATCAAGTGGCAAAGTAATTGGATTTTTTGACTGTATTTGGTGCATCTAATGTTTTAATGGTACCATGGCTCTGATAGAAAAGGTCCCCCCCCCCCACTCTGCTCCCGGGCGCCTGTCATGGTGCCCACTGCTCACCAAGGGTGATGGTTAAATACAGAGGACACGTTTCACCGTGTCACCATGTCACCATGTGCTGTGCTGCAGTGTTTCACCATCACTTCACTTTCACTTTCAATAAAACTGCAGCGCTCTTAACATGCCCGAGAGCCGGATCACTGGTGCTCAAAGGAATTTGCTGCAAAATTCTTCATAACGAACTGTGAAGAACGTGAAAAAAAAATTTAAGAATCTTTTTTTTTAAATTCACAGTTCAGCCGAAATTACCAATTACAGCACATCATTACCGGCGATGAGGCGGCGGAAATGTTCTGCACGCCGTCAAATATTTTCACACGCGGTGACCACCTCGCCGCGTGGGAGGAGGGCAGTTGGCTTTCATTACCGACTGGAATTTGCAGAATTGTCTTTGCTTAATGTCTCTGTTATCTCCGCGGCTGCACCTTGCTCCCAGATATCAATTCCCGCCATTGCTGCCGAGGGCCTGATAAGGAGACGCCGATGACTGCAGCCATTCCGCCGTTTCTCGGTTTTGTTCTCTTCCTCTGTGCATCTGTGCGTGATGAAGACGCCGTCGTTTGTTCATTTATTCCTTGTGCCGAGCAGGGAAGCGTGTTCATGGTGAAAATCATTTTCCCAGCTGCCTTGGTACAACATTGAGAAGAGCGTGTACATGACCCCGACCCGAAAGAAAGGAGCCGGGAATAAAAATGAGGGCCGAAGAGCTCAGCTTGGCTTCATCGTGGCCTTTAAACGTGGCGCCGCATACATTAGCAGCATTCCCGTAAATGCCGAGCGCACGGAGCCACATTCCGGCCTTGTGTGAGTTATGACGGGTTTTACTGCAGATGGAACTTTAACCGCATTACCGTAATCATTTACCGAATAAAACGAACGAACAAAAAATGCTGAGAGTGGCGGTGGTTAAGAAGCAGCATGGATTTTTCCGGGGTCCCCACTGTATAATGGGGGCTCCCCTGCAGAATTCGGTCAATTGAACCGCTGACTGGCTGGTAGAGGCTCACCCAAATGTTATCTCACCGGACATGCATGCACAAATCAATGACTAATTACTCTAATATATCAAGACAAGACCAGCCCCCTTAATAATTATTCCTGGTCCAGCTCCTGACCATGCTCCCGACCAGCGCCTGACCAGCTCCCGACCAGCTCCAGACCAGCGCCTGACCAGCTCCCGACCAGCTCCCGACCAGCGCCTGACCAGCTCCCGACCAGCTCCAGACCAGCGCCTGACCAGCTCCCGACCAGCTCCCGACCAGCTCCCGACCAGCGCCTGACCAGCTCCCGACCAGCTCCAGACCAGCTCCCGACCAGCTCCCGACCAGCTCCTGACCAGCTCCCGACCAGCTCCCGACCAGCTCCTGACCAGCTCCTGACCAGCGCCTGACCAGCTCCTGACCAGCTCCTGACCAGCTCCTGACCAGCGCCTGACCAGCTCCTGACCCCGCTCCTGAACCAGCTCCTGACCAGCGCCTGAGCAGCTCCCGACCAGCGCCTGACCAGCTCCTGACCAGCTCCCGACCAGCTCCCGACCAGCTCCTGACCAGCGCCTGACCAGCTCCTGACCAGCTCCCGACCAGCTCCTGACCAGCTCCTGACCAGCTCCCCGACCAGCTCCCGCCAGCTCCCGACCACGCCTGACCAGCTCCTGACCAGCTCCCGACCAGCCCTGACCAGCTCCCGACCATCCCGACCAGCTCCTGACCAGCTCCTGACCAGCGCCTGACCAGCTCCTGACCAGCTCCTGACCAGCTCCCGACCAGCTCCCGACCAGCGCCTGAGCAGCTCCCGACCAGCTCCCGACCAGCGCCTGACCAGCTCCCGACCAGCGCCTGACCAGCTCCTGACCAGCTCCTGACCAGCGCCTGACCAGCGCCTGACCAGCTCCTGACCAGCTCCCGACCAGCTCCTGACCAGCGCCTGACCAGCTCCTGACCAGCTCCTGACCAGCGCCTGAGCAGCTCCTGACCAGCTCCTGACCAGCTCCTGACCAGCGCCTGAGCAGCTCCCGACCAGCGCCTGACCAGCTCCCGACCAGCTCCTGACCAGCTCCCGACCAGCTCCCGACCAGCGCCTGAGCAGCTCCCGACCAGCTCCTGACCAGCTCCTGACCAGCTCCCGACCAGCTCCTGACCAGCTCCCGACCAGCTCCCGACCAGCGCCTGACCAGCTCCCGACCAGCTCCCGACCAGCGCCTGACCAGCTCCTGACCAGCGCCCGACCAGCTCCTGACCAGCGCCTGACCAGCTCCTGACCAGCTCCTGACCAGCTCCTGACCAGCTCCCGACCAGCTCCTGACCAGCTCCTGACCAGCGCCTGAGCAGCTCCCGACCAGCTCCTGACCAGCTCCCGACCAGCTCCCGACCAGCGCCCGACCAGCTCCTGACCAGCGCCCGACCAGCTCCTGACCAGCTCCCGACCAGCTCCCGACCAGTTCCCGACCAGTTCCCGACCAGCTCCCGACCAGCGCCTGAGCAGCTCCCGACCAGTTCCCGACCAGCTCCCGACCAGCGCCTGACCAGCTCCTGACCAGCGCCTGACCAGCTCCCGAACCAGCGCCTGACCAGCTCCTGACCAGCTCCTGACCAGCGCCTGACCAGCGCCTAGACCAGCTCCTGAACCAGCTCCGACCAGCTCCCGACCAGCTCCTGACCAGCGCCTGACCAGCTCCTGACCAGCTCCTGACCAGCGCCTGAGCAGCTCCTGACCAGCTCCTGACCAGCTCCTGACCAGCTCCTGACCAGCGCCTGAGCAGCTCCCGACCAGCGCCTGACCAGCTCCCGACCAGCTCCTGACCAGCGCCTGACCAGCTCCTGACCAGCTCCCGACCAGCTCCCGACCAGCGCCTGACCAGCTCCCGACCAGCTCCCGACCAGCGCCTGACCAGCTCCTGACCAGCGCCCGACCAGCTCCTGACCAGCGCCTGACCAGCTCCTGACCAGCGCCTGACCAGCTCCTGACCAGCGCCTGACCAGCTCCCGACCAGCTCCTGACCAGCTCCTGACCAGCGCCTGACCAGCTCCCGACCAGCTCCTGACCAGCGCCTGAGCAGCTCCCGACCAGCTCCTGACCAGCGCCTGACCAGCGCCTGACCAGCTCCTCCTGACCAGCTCCCGACCAGCTCCCGACCAGCGCCCGACCAGCTCCTGACCAGCGCCTGACCAGCTCCTGACCAGCGCCTGACCAGCTCCTGACCACTCCCGACCAGCTCCCGACCAGCTCCCGACCAGCGCCCGACCAGCTCCTGACCAGCGCCTGACCAGCTCCTGACCAGCGCCCGACCAGCTCCTGACCAGCGCCTGACCAGCTCCTGACCAGCGCCCGACCAGCTCCTGACCAGCGCCTGACCAGCTCCCGACCAGCGCCCGACCAGCTCCTGACCAGCGCCCGACCAGCTCCTGACCAGCTCCTGACCAGCTCCCGACCAGCTCCCGACCAGCGCCTGAGCAGCTCCCGACCAGCTCCCGACCAGCTCCTGACCAGCGCCTGACCAGCTCCTGACCAGCGCCCGACCAGCTCCTGACCAGCGCCTGACCAGCTCCTGACCAGCGCCCGACCAGCTCCTGACCAGCGCCTGACCAGCTCCCGACCAGCTCCCGACCAGCTCCTGACCAGCGCCTGACCAGCTCCTGACCAGCGCCCGACCAGCTCCTGACCAGCGCCTGACCAGCTCCCGACCAGCGCCCGACCAGCGCCTGAGCAGCTCCCGACCAGCTCCCGACCAGCTCCTGACCAGCGCCTGACCAGCTCCCGACCAGCTCCCGACCAGCTCCTGACCAGCGCCTGACCAGCTCCCGACCAGCTCCCGACCAGCTCCCGACCAGCGCCTGAGCAGCTCCCGACCAGCTCGACCATCTCCGACCAGCTCCTGACCACGCCTGAACCAGCTCCTGACCAGCGCTGACCAGCTCCCGACCAGCTCCCGACCAGTCCAGTTCAGAATCCCATCAAACGTCATTCTGCAAATGAACGAATGTTGATGTCCATGTCGTCCACGCTGCAGTATTTGATCATCTGGATTTAATAAACTGAGATGCTCAGATCCGAATTATAGAAGACAAATGAATCCAGCGTTTCCCATCCACCTGACGTCTCTACTGGAGCCCTGAGGCATCTGCTGTGGTATCTGGTCCCATCCCGTATGTTGTGAGGAGGATGCCTGACTGGACTGAGGTCTGGAGAAGAACCACAACCGAGTTACGTTCCCAGAACCTCGGATGAGACGTCAGTCTAATGCCTGCGAATATG
>NW_021629944.1:0-42528 GCF_900700375.1 Denticeps clupeoides
GCAAAATGTAATGGCGTAAACTAAAAAGTATGCATTATTATTTTTGCTTAAGTACAGATATGTAAAAATCTACTTAAGTACAGTAACGAAGTACAAATACTTTGTTACATTCCACCACTGATAGTGTGTGTGTCAGAGTCAAAAATTTACCGAGTGTTCAGGATTCTGATGGCCTGTGGGATGAAGTTGTTGCACAGTCAGGCAGTGAAGGCCTGAATGCTTCAGTACCTTTTCCCAGATGGTAGGAGGGTGAAGAGTGCATGTCAGGGGTGTGTAGAATACTTCACAATGGTGGTGGCTTTCCTGCTGGTGGCTTTTCCTGCAGCATGTGTGGTAAATATCCGTGATGAAGGGAAGAGAGACTCTGATGATCTTCTCAGCTGTTCTCACTATCCAACGTAGGGTCTTGTGGTCCAATACGGTGCAATTGGTTAGGATACTGTCGTCACGAGTCCCTCTGTAGAAGGTGGTGTGGATGAGTGGTGGGGGATGGGCTTTCCTCAGCCTTCGCAGCAAGTGAAGATGCTGCAGAGCTTTCTTGGCTGTTGAGGTGGTGTTGAGATCCAGTTCTCCTCTAGGTGAACACAGAGGAACTTTGTGTTCTTGACTATCTCCACACAATATCCGTCGATGTTCAGTGGTGAGTGGTCCCTCCGTTGTCTTCTGAAGTCAACAATCATCTCCTTTGTTTTGCCCACGTTCAGAAATAGATTGTTGTCCATCAGTCGTTGCACCTCCTCTCTTTATGCTGACTAATTGTTCTTTCTGATCACTGCACAGTTGTGGGTCAACAGGGTGAACAGCATTGGACCGAGCACCGAGTGTGGTGGTGCTGGAGACGCTGTTCTTGATCCGAACAGACTGAGGTCTCTCAATTAAGAAGTCCAAGATCCAGGGGTCACTGTCCCAGGTTTTAGTTCTGTTTCAGTCCAGTTCACATACCTGTGCAGTCATCCACAGGTTTGATCATGTGGTGATGGACTTGAAGACTGTAATGTCATCAGTGCATTTGCTGATGTAGCTGTTCACTGATGTCGTGTACGCCTCCAAGTTGATGATGTTGTCGCTGTTGGTTGCAGCGTCTCTAAACATTTGCCAGTCAGTGCACTCGTATCATTCTTGAAGAGCAGAAACGACTGCTGCAGGCCAGGTTCTCACCTGCTTCAGAACAGGTTTTGTGTGTTGGACAAGTGGTCTGTATGCTAAATTAGCATAATAGTGATGTGGTCTGATTGGCTGAGATGGGGCGGGGCTCCACCTGGTATGAACTGGTGAATTTAGTGTAGACAATATCCAGTGCGTTATCCCTTCTTTTCGCAAAGTCCACATGTTGATGGAATTTAGGGAGATCTGACTTGAGAGTTGGATAGTTAATCTCCATAATAGGACTGACTGAAGAGCGTTTCCCGCACTTCTAGTTTCTGAGAGAAAAGCCAGAAACCAAGCTGCAGAGAGGCCGCCTGGTCCATTTAGAAAACAGGGAACGCCTCTGTTGACCAACAACAACAACAACATTGTTGACACCCCCCACACTTGACCCTTCTGCACACAAGGAAAATCTTCACACAAAAAAAACTGTAGGCGAGAGATAAAAAGAAAAGAAGAAACCCTGTGAAACAGAAGGAGTGATACAGAGAGGGACCCCCTTCCAGGGTAGAGTGAAGCCTGCAATGGTGTCAGATCAGGGTTTCTGATGATTTGTCCAATAAAATAAAAAAAAAAGTCCAACCAGTTGTATGGTTGAACAATTCCAGAGTGTAGTCCAGTGTAATGGTCTACATTATGTGTCCATTATGATGTTACTGGTACATTTGAAGATCCCTTAAGCTGTAGTTGTTACGGTGGTGGTGGCTGTGGTGACCCTCTGGTTTGTTTCATGCTGAGTCAGGAACCTAGGATTTATCTGCTGTTCTCTTCACTGGAGTTTGCCAGTGGGGCTGTGTGCTTGATTCCGTGTCTCAGAGAAAACAAACAGAAGCAGCGGCAGACGGTTGATTGTACGACTGATTGTGAAATATGTGGTAATAGTAGGATATTGGTGCTGCAGTGGCCTGGTACCCTAACTAGGACAGCCTAACTAGGGAGAATTTAACACTGTCTGTGTCTAACAGGGTGACTGTGTGATAAATTGGACTTTATAATTGACACTGTCAAAGTGAAGTGAAATGTGTGTCTGGGACTTTAACAGAAGGCCTGAGAAAACAGATGGATTAGATTTAAACACTGACACTATGTCTGAGTCCTGGACACTGACTGGCAAGCCGTTCCACAACTGCGGAGCTCTATATGAGAAGTATCTGCTCCCAGCTGTGCCCTTCTGTACTTTCGGTACCAGAAGTGACCCCGCACCTGTTGATTGAAGGGTGCGTGGCGGGTCGTAAAGAAGAAAGTTGATGAGTATCCACGGTCTAATGTCCTTCAGACAATTCTCTATTCTGTTCAGGTGCTGCCTCTCATCTGGCATTGCTGACAGATACAGCTGTGTGTCATCAGCGTAGCAATGAAAGCTAATACCATGTTTGCGGATGACGTCACCTAAAAGTAACATGTATAGGGATAATAGTAACAGACCTAGGACAGAACCTTGTGGAACACCAAATTCTACTTTACTATGTGAAGATGAATGACCATTGATGTCCACAAACTGATAACGGTCGGTCAGATATGATCTGAACCATTCAAAAGGCCGTTCTCTAATCCCAATAACATTGTCTAACCTGGCAAGGAGAATAGCGTGATCGATAGTGTCAAACGCTGCACTCAGATCAAGCAGGACAAGCAGCGAGATGTGTCTCTGAGGCCAACAGCAGTTCATTAACAACTTTAACCAGTGCTGTCTCAGTGCTATGATGAGGTCTAAATCCCGATTGATATACTTCATGGATATTGTTACAGTCTAGGTATGCGCTCAGCTGCTGGGCTATGACTTTTACTAAAATTTTTGATATAAATGGAAGGTTGGATATTGGTCTATAATTTGAAATCTGACTGCGATCAAGATCAGGCTTTTTAATCAGGGGTATAATGACTGCTACCTTGAACGAACTTGGTGCATGGCTGGTGCTAAGCGATGAGTTAACAATTTTGAGGATAGGATTTATAATATCGGGTGCTACTTGTTTAAGGAACCTTGAAGAAAGTGGCTCCAAAGCGCAAGTACATTGATAAAATCGTTTCTACTATGATGATACTGAGTGGTAGTATCCGTTTCTGTCTTATTCCTGGTTATATTGGCTCTAGTGTTAAACAGGAATCTGGAATTATTATAATCTCTTACTACCTTCCTTTTGAGGAGAGCGACATTATCTAACGTACTATGCAGTGTACGTTAGACAGGAGGCCTGCCATTACCTTGCTCCGCCGGTGTTGTAATCGGTTTCCTGTCCCAGTGGCTCTTGTCCATGTGGTTCCTGTACTGGGGGTGGCAATCTGAACTGATTCTCTCAGCGACAAAGGATGAATGACCGCATATGTTATTGACAATTTGTCACGACTACGGACTTACGAGGGAAGGAAGCGCAGAGGTTTGACATACTGGGAAGGGGGTTTTATTATACAATAAAAAAAGAAATACAAATAACAATGGCGCGGTGGCCAAAAAACGATTTAACTTAAATAAATAACTGAAACTAACCCGTAGGCGTGTGGCGATTGCCAGAACTCAAAACACATGAAATTAAACCAGGTCAAGTTCGTGCAGAGAGTCCACGAAAATGCCAGAGACCCAGAAGGGGCGGAAGCTTCCGGCATTTATGGGGCGTCAGGATTGAAGTCAGGTGTGGAGCCCAGCTGCAGGCAATCCTGACAGAGCCCCCCCTCCAAGGGCTACGTCCTCGGAGCCCCAACAGTACCATCAGTGGAGGCGGCGGGGCGGACGGCGGCAACCACAGGGCTCCTGCCCTGCTGTATCCTCCCCTTGGGGGACCCGGTCCCTCGGGCTGGCTCCCCAGCGTGGTCAGGCGTGGCGGCCCCGGTCCCCTCGGCCTGGCTCCCCGGCGTGGTCAGGCGTGGCGGCCCCGGTCCCTCGGCCTGGCTCCCCGGCGTGGTCAGGCGTGGCGGCCCGGTCCCTCGGCCTGGCTCCCCGGCGTGGTCAGGCGTGGCGGCCCCGGTCCCTCGGCCTGGCTCCCCGGCGTGGTCAGGCGTGGCGGCCCCGGACCCTCGGCCTGGCTCCCCGGCGTGGTCCCGCATGGCGGCCCCGGACCCTCGTACCTGCACACAATAATCAGGGCCGATCCATCTCGGTACGTGTGGGCCCTGTCTCCACACGTCTCCTCTGACACGTCTTGTGTCACCCCCTGCACCGCGCAGGGAGATTGTCCCAGAACCTCCGGCGACTGTTCCAGGCACCCCAGGCTGGTGCCTTCTGGGACTATGCAGCCCCTCTCGCTGCCCGGCCCTGGTGCCAAGGGGGGGGCATTGCCAGACCATCCGGCTAGCCCCTTCTGCGTCCGTTGGGACAAGCAGGCCCTCTTCCTGCCTGTCCCAGCTGGGTCCTCATGCCTACCCGGGGGCTCTATGGCGCTCCACCCCTCTGGAGGCAGACGCAGGCCCATGCCTGGCCCGCCCTCCTCACTGGCTACCGGAGGACCCAGCTCCATCGCTTCCCCACCTACCCTCCCCTCAGGAGGAGTCCCCAACCCGAACTGCACCCCCCCAAAAAATTCTTTGGGGGAGCACCCCCCCCGGCTGGACTTAGGGGTACCTTGGGGCTTGTCCACCTCGCCTTGGACCAGCACATTCGGGTCAGGAACCTCCTCCCTGGGGTTCGGCTCCGCGGCTGGGTCACCATCTGGTGGACACAAAGAGGGGAAGTGGGGGCGACATACGGACACATATGCCACACAGACACACACAGACAGAGACAGACAGAAGAGAGGGTCGTCTGGCTCCCTCTCTGGGCTCTCCGGGACCTCCTCAGGGGGCACAGCCAGGATCTCGGGAGGTGCGACCTTCTCGTCGCCCACCATTGCTTGGTCTTCTTGCCCCGGATCCTGACTGGCGCTGGATGTGGTGGAGGGGCAGAGTTCGATCCCTGGCTCAGGCTCTGGCCTATCAAACTCCGCCCTCAGTCTCTGCTGGAAGTCCCGAAAACTGCTGTCTGTCTCTCCCTGCTGCCCGAGGGCTGCGCTCCAGCCCCATGCTGACCCAAGCAGACACGCGAGGATGGTGGTGGTCTCGTCTGTGTCTGCTGCCCCACTGAAGGGTCCCGGGACAATTGGGCTGTCCCACACGGGGCTGGGCACGTCGCTGGAGATGGTGGTAGGTGTGTGGTGTGGAGGGGGGTGGACGTCTCCTCCAGCAGGTGTGGGCGCGATGGGCGGAGCCATCCCGGCACCGACTGCCCAAACGGCGTCATCCTGGTCGTCGTCCGTGTCCACCTCGTACCCCCAGAAGTCACATGGGTCATCATGGACGCCGCGATGATCTCGGACGCGCACGCTGGGCGGAGCCATCCCGGCAACGACCGCCCACCGAAAATCCACGTCATCATCGCTTTCGTCATCCGTGTCCTCCCACCGGTGACTCCAAGGGTCGTCCACCCTGCGGACATCCTGGACCCATGGCGCGATACGCTCCCATGGGCAGTACTCTGGCCATTCGGGCTGGAGGCTGCCCACCTCCTCGCTGGAGGAACGCCGCCGTTTTTGCCGCTTCTCACCCCCCTGGAAGTGACGTGGGTCCCCACGGACCTTGCGACGATCGCAGACTGGCGCGATGGGCGGAGCCCAACTCTCGTCTCCCGTGCTCTCGTCGTCGTCCGTGTCGTCCCAGTCCACGGGGAGCCTTGCCAGCAGAGCGCAGAGTTCTTGGCTCGACATGGCGAAGATCGTGGGGGTCGCATCTTCTGCGCTCGCTGCCCACGTCACTTCCTCGCTGCTGCCGACGCCAACGTCCTCGCTCCGCCCACTCACCCGCCGACGTTGTCGCTTCCGGGTTTCGCGGAGTTTCCCGGGGGTGACGTCATCACGCGGCGCCGCGTACCACGGCTTCTCGGGGAGAAAAGGCTCCACCAGAACGGGCGGCGCGTCTCTCCCCTGGCGTCCGCGTTCGCCGCGCCGCGTCCTTCGCGGCGTTTCTTCTCCTCTGCTTTCTACCTCTGCGCTTTTGGGGGGGTCTCTGGCATTCTGTCACGACTACGGACTTACGAGGGAAGGAAGCGCAGAGGTTTGACATACTGGGAAGGGGGTTTTATTATACAATAAACAAAGAAATACAAATAAACAATGGCGCTGTGGCCAAAAACGATTTAACTTAAATAAATAACTGAAACTAACCCGTAGGCGTGTGGCGATTGCCAGAACTCAAAACACATGAAATTAAACCAGGTCAAGTTCATGCAGAGAGTCCACGAAAATGCCAGAGACCCAGAAGGGGCGGAAGCTTCCGGCATTTATGGGGCGTCAGGATTGAAGTCAGGTGTGGAGCCCAGCTGCAGGCAATCCTGACACAATTTAATTTATCTACTGCTGTGCTTATTTTTGATGCTTTATCTCTGTATCTCACAGTGAAAAGAGTAAACCAGCCTAAACAGGAAAAATTTAAGTAATCTGTCACACTTAATATTTTAACATATTGTAAACATATATTCATAACTTAAAACTATATATTAAGTTTAGCCTTTCTTTAATGTCTTCAGTGATCCTGCCTCTGTGGCTCTCTGTCCAAAGTACACTGAACAAACAAATAAATGCAACAATTTTTGCTCCCATTTTCCAAAGATCTGAAATATTTTCTTCATGCACAAAAGATCCATAAATCTCAAATATTGTTCTCAAACCTGTCGAAATCTGTGTTAGTGAGCACTTATCCTTGGCCGAAGTGAAAAATGATCTCCATGTTCCCACAAGGTATGTAACTGATAACAGCAATACACACTGCTTTGATTGTCCTAAGGTGGAATGTTCACAGGTGATGACTTGTAAATCTTGCTGTCATGATTAGGGTTGGGCTATGAACTATTTTCAGAGTTCAGGTTATACAATCTGTTAATACTGAAGAAGAGATTTTAACCATAAGCTGTTCTGTGAATTATAAGTTTTTAATCTACAGATATGGGTTGTTTGTGTACAAGAAAGCTTAAATCCACTGAGCTATATCCTAGCTTCCTCAACCTTTGAAAGGAAGGTGTGATAGGAAGGCCTGTGATCAAAAGTACAGGTTGATTTGTTACCTAATGTTGTGCTTTTCAGTGACTGTGCAAAAGCAACATTTTATACAAACAATAACAGACATTTCTTGAACATTCAGGTTAAAATTGATGTTTTTAGTGTTATTTTACAATCAATGCAACACTGACCTGCTGTAGTGAACGATTTTTCATATAATCCTTATTATACACTCTGGTGCAAATTAAGTAACCTTATAAAGGATGGCTTGTGTCTTACGTTGTATATGTAGAGGCAGCACGCAGGAGTCAGAAGAACAAGGAACTCAAGCTGCATCTTTATTTCATAAGTTATTAGTTAGGCATAGTGGTCACAAACCGAACTGGTCCTGACACTCCGGGTCAGGTATTTCTCATGTTTTTGTGTCCATCGTGTGCCTAATTATCCTTGAGTGCGTTCGCCTGTGTTGCTAGTATAAGTATAACTTGAGGGCCCGTCCACACAATAATAATTTTCTCTAAAATGGGTTTTCAGTTTCTAAATATGTCAATGTAACTCCCCGCTCTTGCGCCTTGTTTTGCATATAGTTCTCTTCTGCGATGGGTTAAACTGTCAGATCGCGTCTCCAGCCTTACCTTTTCATTAGAGAGGACTTCTTGTAGTTGCTTTATGAGGTCCTGTAGCCACTGTAGCACAACCATGAACATGTTATATGCCATTGTTGTATGTATGATGTGCTCAAGGGTATTAGCCCAACCTCCAGCCTGACCAATATATCAGGGACGTGTCGTGGAGCTGAAGATGAAATAAGGCCACTTTCAGACCATGATTAGATTAGATTAGATTCAACTTTATTGTCATTACACATGTACAAGTACAGGGCAACGAAATGTAGTTTAGGTCTAACCAGAAGTGCAATAAGCAGCAAGTGCAGGATACAGTTCAAATAAGTTAAGTTATATATATATATACATAAAGTGATATGTGCTATACATAAGGTGATATGTGCAGTACAAAGTGATATGTGCAGTACAAAGTGATATGTGCAGTACAAAGTGATATGTGCAGTGCAGTGATTATCAAGAGTGAATGGGGGGGGCAGAGGAGTTCAGCAAGGAAACAGCTCTGGGAAAAAAGCTGTTCCTAAGTCTGCTGGTTCTTGTCCGTGGTAGCCTGAACCGTCTGCCTGAAGGCAGGAGAGAGAACAGTTCGTGGGCCGGGTGGGAGGAGTCCTTAAGAATACTGTGAGCTCGACGCAGACAGTGCTTCCTCTGGATTTCCTCAATGGATGGAAGTGGAGTCCCTGTGATGCGCTGGGCAGTTTTCACCACCCGCTGCATCGCCTTACGCTCAGCAACAGTGCAGCTTCCATACCACACTGTGAGACAGCTGGTAAGGATGCTCTCTATTGTAGAGCGGTAAAAGTTCAACAGGATGGTAGTGGGTAGCTGGTTCTTTTTTAATGTTCTCAAGAAGAAGAGGCGCTGGTGAGCCTTCTTGACCAGGCTGGAGGTGTTAATGCTCCAGGACAGGTCCTCTGAGATGTGGGTCCCCAGGAACTTGAAGGATGTAACAGGCTGCACAGTCATCCCATTGATGTGGATGGGATCATGCGAGCCTCTTCTCTCCCTCCTGAAGTCCACAATGAGCTCCTTGGTCTTGGTGGTGTTTAAAAGAAGGTTATTTTCTGTGCACCAAGTGGCCAGATGCTGGACCTCCTCCCTGTAGGCAGTCTCATCGTTGTTGTCGATGAGACCTATCACCGTGGTGTCATCTGCAAACTTAATAACGGAGTTTGATCCATACATAGGTCGGCAGTCATGGGTGAAGAGGGAGTAGAGGAAGGGGCTCAGCACACAGCCCTGTGGTACACCAGTGTTGAGCGTGACAGTAGTGGAGCGGATGTGGCCTGACCTTACATGCTGTGGTCTGCTGGTCAGAAAGTCCATAATCCAGTTGCAAAGTGAGGTGTTGATGTCCAGGGCTCTAAGTTTAGAGATTAGCTTAGAGGGGATGACAGTGTTAAATGCTGAGCTGAAATCAACAAACAGCATCCGTGCATATGTGTTTTGCTTGTCCAGGTGTGTGAGTACAGAGTGCAGCGCTATGGAGACTGCATCCTCTGTGCTCCTATTGCTACGGTACGCAAACTGGTGTGGGTCCAGAGTTGGTGGGAGGAAGTCCCTCAGATGTGCCAGGACTAACCGCTCGAAGCACTTCATGATTATGGGTGTGAGTGCTACAGGGCGGTAGTCATTCAGGCATGTTGGACTAGAATGTTTCGGCACTGGTACAATGGAGGTGGATTTGAGGCATGTTGGAACAGCTGCTTGGGCGAGAGACATGTTAAAAATGTCCGTGAATACGCCAGCGAGCTGCTCTGCACATGCTCTAAGTATGCGCCCCGGGATGCCGTCTGGTCCAGCAGCCCTGCGCGCGTTTATCCGACTCAGTGCAGTGCAAACATCTGAGGAGGTGAGTATGATGGGCGAGTGGTCGGTAGATGAGGGGATCTTGACAGCAGGTTGCTTGTTGTCTCTTTCAAAGCGAGCATAAAAGTCGTTGAGCTCATTCAGAAAGAGGACATCTGTGGTTGTGGGGGCTGAGTTGCTGGGTTTATAGTCTGTAATGGCCTGAATGCCCTGCCACAAGCGTCGAGGATCAGCATTGGAGAAGTATTCCTCTAGCTTTAGTTTGTAGCAGTGCTTGGCCTTTTTGATGCCCCTCTTCAGGTTCGCCCTGGAAATGCCGTAGGCCTGTGCATCATGATGCCATGATGCGGCACAAGAGTGATTTTGCAGCAGTCTTGTGCATGCACTGTGGTTAAAGTTCATGCCAATTTCTTGTGCTGAGCCCCATGGCAAGCGCAGAATATTGAACGCAATTTGCTGAACTCAATGACTGAGCACTGAATTGTGGGCCGCTAGACTTAATGTTTTAGGAATTACCTGATTAGGACTTCCCAGAGCGGCACTTTCACCCTAACCCTAACCCTTAATGTGTCTAGTACCTGTAAATGTCCTGTCACCAGAGTGTTCCCTGTGTTCCATGTAGCGATGTTCTCTCTGTGTCTATGTGCTTGTTCAGAATGCTACAGTTCTAAATAGAACAAGGAAATTTGACCACATCACCCCAGTCTTACAATCACTGCACTGGTTACACATCAAATTTAGAATTGACTACAAAATCCTACTTTTGACCTATGAAGCTCTAAATGGTCTCGCCCCGCAATACCTGAGTGAACTTTTAGTTATTTACGACCCGCCACGCCCCCTGCGATCAACGGATGCAGGGTCACTACTGGTACCCAAAGTACAGAGGGTCACAGCTGGGAGCAGATCCTTCTTTTATACAGCTCCGTAGTTGTGGAACGGCTTGCCGGTCAGTGTTCGGGACTCAGTCTTAGTGTTTAAATCTAACCTGAAAACACATCTATTTTATCTGCCCTTTTGTTAAAGTTCCAAACAGAGTGTAAATTATAAAGTCCACTTTATCACACAGTCACCCTTGTTAGGCACAGACAGTGTTAAATTCACCTTAGTTAGGCTCTCCTAGTTAGGGTATCGGGCCACTGGAGCACAAATATACCATTAAAGCCACATATTTCAGTATCAGTCGTACGATGCCACCGTCTGCCGCTGCTTCTGTTTGTTCTCTCCGAGACACTGAATCAAGCGCCTAGACTACTGGCAAACTCCCGTGAAGAGACCAGCAGATAAATCCTGGTTCCTGACTCAGCATGAAACGAACCAGAGGGTCACCACAGGCACCACCACCGTAACAACTAATGCTTCAGGGATTTTCCGATGGACCAGTAGCATCATAATGGACATGTATTGTACACCATGACACTGGACTATTTTGGACTTCTCCACCTATACAACTGTAGGCCTTATTCTCTTATTGGACAATCACAAACCTGCACTGACACCACTTGCAGGCTCACTCTACCCTGGAAGGGGGTCCCTCTCTGTATCACTCCTTCCCACTCCTTTTTTCTCTCTCCTAGAGCTTTTTTGTGTGGAGTTTGGGCTATATAATAAATAAATGTTGTTGATGTTGTCTGCATACTTCTACCATCTATGCTACTTTGATTCTTGCAGGTTTTGCACCTGCCAGAAAAAATGTAAAGTTAATTTGTCATTCTGTCATCCTGACAACGGACTCTTTTCTTTTTTGAGGTCAGGGAAGTGCTTCTGCTCCTTTAAAGCCAAGACAGAAAGAATAACGAAGCGCTTCTTCCCTCAGAATATTTGGGCCCTGAATCACTCCATATTGTTCTTAAATGTATGTCTTGTTGCTAAGGCACCTTATGCCAGAGTTTATTCATCAATATTCCCAGGTTAAGAATACACTACAGACTGCAGCACCATCCTGCATGTTTGAAACACAACAGCAGCTCCTGCTTCACATCCCACAGTACCATTTTCTGTACAGAATCTACAGCTGAAACTCACCGCCTGCTGCTACCGCCAGCACGTCACACATTAGTAAACTGTTGGTCTCTACAATGCTCACCGGTTACACCTGCTATATGCTATATGACGCCACCTGGACTTATCACCTGTGCCCAATCCGGACAGCGTTTAAAAGCCGCACGCCACATGCCTGCGGGTTAGTTTAAGTTGATTCCCCCTTTTTTTACCCGTTTTTGGCCACCGTGCCGTTATTTGGCTCCAGGCGATCGCTACAGCTGAAGCCAATTCTGACCACCTTTAAAAGACTGTAACTCCACACCTTCTGCAGCTCTGACATTCTGTCACGACATCAAGCTGACGGGGGAAGGAAGCGCAGAGGCAGGACGTGCTGGGAAGGGGATTTTATTAATAATTATTAATAATAATAAAAAATTACAAATAAACAATGGCACGGTGGGCAAAAACGGGTAATAAAGGGGAATCAACTTAAACTAACCCGCAGGCGTGTGGCGATTGCCAGAACTCAAAATACTAACACAGTTGCAAGGTCAAGTTCACAAAAGTTTTGCCGCTCCCGAAGGGGCGGAAATTCCCGGCTTTTAAACGCTGTCCGGATTGGGCACAGGTGATAAGTCCAGGTGCCATCAATCCTGACAGGTCAACAGACAATTCCATTGACTTCACGTTTGGTTTGTCTTTAAAAACATTTTTAGTCACATGAAAAGCTTGGTGTACTTGTACCATCTATCCTACTTTGATTCTAGCAGGTTTTGCACCTGCCAGAATTTTTTTTTTTTATTTGTCATCCTAACAATGGACTCTTTCTCATTTGAGGTGAGAAAAGAGCTTCTTCCCTCAGGCGATTTGGGCCCTGAATCAGGGCCAGGTGGAGATCTGGTCTCTGTCTCTGTAATTCCACCCTTTATAACTATGCAGATTTTAACCATTAGCTGTCCTGTGAATTGTAAGTTTTTATCAACAGCTATGGGTTGTCTGTGCTTTAAAATCTGCAGTTGTGACACTATCAATATTACATTCATATCCGCTTTAATACTCCACTGCATATTGTTCTTAAATGTGTGTCTTGTTGGTAATGCATCTGCACTTTATCCTTACTGGCATACTGTTTCTATTGTTTTTGGGTTTTTTTTGCAAAAAGCATTTAACTGCATGACACACAATGTATTGTGGTGTAGGGGACATAAACTCTGAATCTAATTTAGAGTTTGCATTGTATATAACTTTATAAATTTTGTACGGTATTTTAGTATAAAAAACAGGTTTCTGCATGCTTGAAAGCTGCCTTGTTTGTAAAAATGTGAAAGTGATCTTATCTCCTCATTCACACAACGTGTATAAATTTTAACTGTCATACACACTGCTTTGAATGTCCTAAGGTCCTGGTAAGCCAGGTTACAACATGTAGAGTTGTGCATATTTCTCTCAGTATTCTCTTCATTGCAGTCCACAGGTGATGAATGAGAATCATCACTGCTGTCAGTAGGTTTGGGCAATGAACTCTGTTCAGAGTTCAGGTTATACAGCCTGTTAATAATGATGAAGAGATTTTAACCATAAGCTGTCCTGTGAATTGTAGGTTTTTATCAACAGCTATGGGTTGTCTGTGTAAAAGGAGCTACATATGAACTTCCTCAACCTTGGGGTGTGATAGGAAGGTCTGTGATATAAAGTACAGGCTGACATGCAGCAAGGTCTGTAGGAATCTCTCCCTTTTCTGGAGAAACTGAAAGTCAAGCAGCATTCCAACATTTCCCATCAATTAACACTAAATAATAAAAAACAATTTGTCTTTGCAAGGGCTATTACAGTGCATCCAGAAAATTTTCACAGCGCATCACTTTTTCATCAGCGTATCAACTGTGACACTAATGCACTGGCGCTTTCACAGAAAAGCCACTCTGTCATCCGCACGAAGATGCAGAAAAGATAAATTCACTCTGTAATGCCTTCTCCATGTCAAAGCTAGACTAGATTGGACAGAAATTGTACCATTTCAGAGATCGTTTCTGTGTGGACCGGGCCTGAATGTGTCTAGTCCTTGTACCTGCAAATGTCATTTCACCTGACCATTCCCTGTGTTCCATGTGGCGATTCTCTCTGTGCCTCATACACAAAAGATCCATAAATCTCAAATATTTTTCTTAAATCTGTCGAAATCTGCATTAGTGATCACTTCTCCTTGGCCGAGATAATCCATTCCATATTGAAAAAAGTGAACACTGGTGTCAGGATTGACTGCAGCTGTGCTCATCACCGGTGGCCAATCCTGACGGTGCATAAAACCCCTAGACTTCCGCCTCTTCAACAGGGACGACATTTTCGTGAATTTCACTTGACAACCATGTGTATGTGTGTATTTTGAGTTCTGGCAATCGCCACATGCCTATGGGTTAGTTTTAGTTGTTCCCCTTTTTTTTCCTGTTCTTGGCCACCGGCACCATTCTTTATTTGTGTTTATTGTTTATTTGTAATAAAAACCCTTCCCAACATGTCACACCTCTGCACTTCCTTCCCCCGTAAGTCCGTAGTCGTGACAGAATGTCGTCCCTCTACTCAAAAGCGCAGAGGTAAAAAGAAGCAGAGGAGAAGAAACACCGTGAAGGACGCAGCCCGGCGCGACGAGTTCGGGCGCCGGTGGAGAGACGCGCCGCCCGTTCTGGTAGAGCGATTTCTCCCCGATGAGCCACGACGCACGGTGCCACGTGATGACGTCACTCCCGGGAAAATCCGCGAAACCCAGAAGCGACAACGTCAGCGGGTGAGTGGGCGGAGCGAAGACATCGGCAGCAGCGAGGAAGTGACGTGGCCATGGGAGATGATCGCGCCCTGGGTCCAGGGTGGACGACCCTCGGAGTCACCGGTGGGAGGACACGGATGACGAAAGCGGCGATGACGGGGATTTTCTTTGGGCGGTGCTCCGCCCATTGCGTACGTCCGAGATCGTCGCGACATCCGTGATTACCTACGTGACTTCCGGGAGTATGAGGAAGACGAGGGAGACACGGATTACAACGAGAGTGATGAAGAGAGTGTGCCCGTCCCGGAAAGACGACCACCACTGAACAAGACACACAAGCTGAAACGTCAAGACTGGGCCAAGAAATATCTCAAGACTTATTTTTCTAAGGTTTTATGGACTGATGAAATGAGAGTGAGTCTTGATGGGCCAGATGGATGGGCCCGTGGCTGGATTGGTAAAGGGCAGAGAGCTCCGGTCTGACTCAGACGCCAGCAAGGTGGAGGTGGAGTACTGGTTTGGGCTGGTATCATCAAAGATGAGCTTGTAAGGCCTTTTCGGGTTGAGGATGGAGTCAAGCTCAACTCTCAGTCCTACTGCCAGTTTCTGGAAGACACCTTCTTCAAGCAGTGGTACAGGAAGAAGTCTGTCTCCTTCAAGAAAAACATGATTTTCATGCAGGACAATGCTCCATCACACGCGTTCAAGTACTCCACAGCGTGGCTGGCAAGAAAGGGTATAAAAGAAGAAAAACTAATGACATGGCCTCCTTGTTCACCTGATCTGAACACCATTGAGAACCTGTGGTCCATCATCAAATGTGAGATTTACTAGGAGGGAAATACAGTACACCTCTCTGAACAGTGTCTGGGAGGCTGTGGTTGCTGCTGCACGCAATGTTGATGGTGAACAGATCAAAACACTGACAGAATCCATGGATGGCAGGCTTTTGAGTGTCCTTGCAAAGAAAGGTGTCTATATTGCTTGCTGATTTGTTTTTGTTTTGTTTTTGAATGTCAGAAATGTATATTTGTGAATGTGGAGATGTTATATTGGTTTCACTGGTAAAAATAAATAATTGAAATGGGTATATATTTGTTTTTTGTTAAGTTGCCTAATAAGTATGCACAGTAATAGTCACCTGCACACACAGATATCCCCCTAAAAAACCCCCCTAATAAAATTATTCCTCAAAAATACAACTTGCCTAATAATTCTGCACTCCCTGTATGTCTTGTTGGTAATGCACCTATTATGCCAGAGTTTTTTCGTCAATATTCCCAGGTTAAGAATACCACTACAGACTGAAGCACCATCCTGCATGTTTGAAACACAACAGCAGCTCCTGCTTCACATCCCACAGTACTGCCATGTTCTGGACAGAATCTACAGCTGAAACTCACCACCTGCTGCTACCGCCAGCACTTCACACGTTAGTAAACTGTTGGTCTCTACAATGCTCACCAGTTAAACCTCGACTTCAACCATAAGGGCCTACAGTAGGTGATCCTTCTCATGCTATATGGCCAGCGCATAACTCAAGCCATCCAGTAGCTCCTCTCAGCCTGGACCTGCCTCACCCACCATATCGACCCGCATACATCCAACAAAACCCACAATTCCATACTTCACTACAGATAGTGAAAGGGAATTCACTAATCTGAAACTGGCATTACATAATCTTCTACTATTCATCTAATTGTCCCCACTTCGGGGGCTAGTGGGAAAGAGAAGTGCGATTTATTAAGAATGCTCAGGTGACTGTGGTACATTTCACTGTAGTCCTCTCTGTAGTCCTCTCAGGATGCCACCTTTCTCCAGGTTGTCTATGCAACAAAAGATGGCACTACTGTCAGAACGTTGTGGATCGGTTCAAATAAACCTGCCAGGACTTCAGATGAGTCAGAACTGGAATAGCAGCAAACCTCACATAGGGCTCTGTGGTCCTAATCGTCGATCTGTGAAGTGAAGTGATTGTTACTTATGATACACAGCAGCACAGCACTTAGTGCACACAGTGAAATTTGTCCTCTGATTTAACCAATCACCCTGTGTGAGCAGTGGGCAGCCATGACAGGTTCCCGGGGAGCAGTGTGTGGCAGTAGCACCTCAGTGGCACCTTGGTGGATCGGGATTCAAACCAGCAACTTTATGATTACGGGGCCCCTTCTTTAACTGCCCAGAGCTCAATGGCAGAACTACAGAAAGGTGTACATGAGACCAGTTGCTCACCTGATTGGACTCACCTCAAGGGCTGCGCTCTTTGCTCAATATTTGGACAATTCACCTTTTGCAGTAATTAGTATTGCCCAGTATTGTGGTGTAGGAGACAAACACTGAATCTAATTTAGAGGTTGCATTGTATCTAACTTTGCAATTTTGTATGTTATTTTAGTATAAAAAACAGGTTTCTGCATGCTTGAAAGCTGCCTTGTTTGGAAGAATGTGAAAGTGATCTTATCTCCTCATTCACACAACGTGTATAAATTTTAACTGTCATACACACTGCTTTGAATGTCCTAAGGTCCTGGTAAGCCAGGTTACAACATGTAGAGTTGTGCATATTTCTCTCATTAGTATTCTCTTCATTGCAGTCCACAGGTGATGAATGAGAATCATCACTGCTGTCAGTAGGTTTGGGCAATGAACTCTGTTCAGAGTTCAGGTTATACAGCCTGTGTCACGACTACGGGCTTACGGGGGAAGGAAGCGCAGAGGTCTGACATGCTGGGAACGGGGTTTTATTAACAAATAAACAATAAATACAAATAAACAATTCAGTTGACTTCCTTTATTGCAGCTCCCCAGACGAGAAATTTCACACCACACTCATACACAAACAATCCATAAATCTCAAATATTGATCTCAAATCTGTCGAAATCTGTGTTAGTGATCACTTCTCCTTGGATTATCTCCCATTCCATACTGAAAAAAGTGAACACTGGCCAGACTTAAAAAAAGTGAAAAACGATCTCCTTGTTCCCACAAGGTGTGTAACTGATAACAGCAATACACACTGCTTTGATTGTCTAAATAGAACAAGGAAATTTGACCACCTCACTCCAGTCTTACAATCACTGCACTGGTTACACATCAAATTAAGAATTGACTACATAATCCTACTTTTGACCTATAAAGTAGGGTCTGTCAAAACCCATTGAGACATACTGTATGTGTATTTGGGCTATATAAGAAATAAATGTTGTTATTCTACCATCTATCCCACTTTGATTCTTGCAGGTTTTGCACCTGCCAGAAAAAATAAAAAGTTAATTTGTCATCCTGTCATCCTGACAATGGACTCTTTTCTTTTTTGAGGTCAGGGAAGTACTTCTGCTCTCTTAAAGCCAAGACAGAAAGAATGAATGCTATTTGGGCCCTGAATCAGGTGCAGGTGCAGATCTGGTCTCTGTCTCTGTAATTCCACCCTTTAAAAAATATGCGCTGTACTGTAACATCTGTGACACTATCCATATTTCATTCATATCAATCATCATTGTTGGTAATGCACCTATTCTTGTTGGTAATACACCTATTATGCCAGAGATTTTTCATCAATATTCCCAGGTTAAGAATACCACTACAGACTACAGCACCATCCTGCATGTTTGAAACAGTACTTAGCAGCTCCTGCTTCACATCCCACTGTACTGCCATGTTCTGTACTGAATCTACAGCTGAAACTAACCGCCTGCTGCTACTGCCAGCACGTCACACATTAGTAAACTGTTGGTCTCTACAATGCTCACCAGTTACACCTCGACTTCAACCATAAGAGCCTGTAGTAGTGGCAGGAGTTACTAACTCCCAGAGCTGCAGACATTTCTGTCCTCATAACCTCCCATAACTTTTTTGCAGTACATTGTAATGCCATTTTGATTAAGGAACGTGCCTCAACGGTTAATGAACAATGCTTTAGCCAATGGTCTGAACATGTGGAGATGCTGTGTACAGTTTTAACATGGTACACATGGTCTCACTCTAAACTTGGCAAAATGTGAATTTGGAAAAGCTACAGTTACCTATCTGGGGAATCAGGTGGGGCATGGTCAAGTTCGTACACTTGAAGCAAAGAGTTTCCTACACCCACCACTAGACAGGAGTTGCGTAGATTTTTGGGGAAGGTCAACATGACTGTCAATATGCTTTTAGAAATTCAAAGGCCAATGGGTGATATGTATATGCACGCATTTACCACCTTATTCTTCACGGTGGGAGCACTCGGGCGAATTTTCGGGCGAGAACGTCTATGGCTCAACAAACAGCCGTTCATGATCCAGCCTAACACTGCCTGCACCTCATATGGTCCATCATCTCTACTGTTCACCACTTTCCATGCGCCATTGCATTCACACAGTGAATCTTTGTCAAGCTGTGACATCCCCAAACAAGAGGTGTCAAAAGCCAGCAAATGGCTTGGGGTGTCATGACGAGGAAGATAAGGTCAAATCCGGATTGGTCTGTGGGAACTTTTTGGAAGTCAAATGTATAAAAGAGTTTTCTCTTGTGGACTGAGGCTGCTCTTCACTTCCTGCTCCATCAGGAGCTGGGAGGTTCTCCCCAGGGTTTCTGAGTCTTGCTTTCGCTATGCCTCTCTGCAGCTTGGTTTTTGGCTTTTTCCTCTCTTCCTCTATCCCTTTCTCCTTTATGTTGGGTTTCTCTGTAACATTGGTACCATTTTTACAAACAGGATTTACATGTAACAGCAATAGTAATCTACTGGTGTTAATAAACTAGAAACTATTCATTTTTGTAACCTCTATTGTGCCATACCTCTTTCATGCCAGTAATATCAGACGAGTGTTTTAAAATTAGAGGTGGTCATAGATTAATTTTCTTAATCTATATTAATCTCACTGTAATCTTGGAATTAATCTAGAGTAATCTTGTCACGACTACGGATTTACGGGGGAAGGAAGCGCAGAGGTTTGACATGCTGAGAAGGGTTTTTATTATTAAACAAACAATAAACACAAATAAAGAATGCCGCGGTGGCCAAAACGGGAAATAAAGGGGAATAAACTTAAACAAACCCGCAGGCGTGTGGTGATTGCCAGAACTCACAACATAACACATAAAGTCTAGTTCATGTAGAGTCCACGAAAATGTCGTCCCTTTCGAAGGGGCGGAAATCTAGGGGTTTTATGCACCGTCAGGATTGGCCACCGGTGTTGAGCACAGCTGCAGTCAATCCTGACAAATCTAGATTAATCTATATTAAAATGGCTCATTTGAATTCTGCCGAAGGCATTCAGAATATGTGCACTACCCAAATAATGACTAAAAGTAAGTCTTTGAGAACAGGTTTCTCAAGCCGGGTGGCGCATTAGACCAGGGGCTCATCTCCTGTTTCCAAAGTGCATCACAAACTGCTTGAGAAAGCTGTTCTAATTGGTGATGAAAATAAATTATGTTCAATAAGATGTACTTGTGTTTACCAACTGTTTATTCAGTTAAATAGCTGCATCCATGTTACCACGTCACGTTTGATGTGATAATTTCACAGTTCAAAGACTCGTTCTCGCCCCCTACAGTGCAATTCGGCTAGGTATACATCCGTGATAAAATATCAAGGTGAAAGTCATCATAGTGTAGCGGTTCTTCTTCTGCGTTGTGTAACTCTTTGATTTTGTTTCTTGAACCACAAATGATGAGCTGACACCCAAGAGATTGTCTGTGCAAAGTGTATTCTGTACAAAAAGCAAGGTCTCGTCAGAACATCGCGTCATACATCACGTCTTTCTGCACCTCTCTCTCTCACAACTCACGCCATGTGTCCAAGAGAACTGAACATTAACATAAAGCATTCACAATTTACAATACTGCATTCCTGTACAAAAAGCAAGGTTGCGTCAGAACATCGCGTCTTTCTGCACCTCTCTCTACAATATACAGTATTAAAAGAACATAAAATGCAAAATATTCCTAATATGTACATAAATTTAAATGAAAGAAATTACTTTTGGCACACAAACCCCACGCACCTCACAACTCATGCCATGTGTCCAAGAGAACTAAACCGGGTCTCAGAAACAAAATAAAAGTTTTTAGGAAATAAGACACTAAAAGACACAAGAAAGAAGAAATATACTTATAAATCTAGTGTAACCATTTAACTCCGGCACAATAGCTTGCGTAGTATAGATCCAGCTCCCAACCCAACTTTGTGAATAGATTAACGACCGATATTTTTTTTTTTTTCGCCCGATAAGAGTCTCACGTTAACGCAGCACATTAACGCCGATAACGGCCCACCACTATTTAAAATACAGGGCTTGTGTGTATTTCTTTACATTAGAAAAGAAAAATATAAGATAAAAATGATTTCCTTAGATATGTGAGACAGCTGACAACTAATTTCTTTTCAATCAAAATATATATTACATATAATAAATTAATCAATTATTTTCATAATGCTCTATCAACTGCATTTGCACCTTGAAAGTATTCTGTTATGGTGGTATCACAAGTGTTGACTGAAAGAGAAGCTGTAGGCCTGCAAATGTGGTGGTAGGTACAGTTACAACTTGCAATGGAGTTCAAAAGCTGAACAGCTCTTATCTGTGTTAGACTTAGGTTATCAGTTTGTTCATTGTTAGGTTCTGAACTTTGTTCAGAATTTATACATTTACACTGGTTTATAAAAAGCAAATATAAACACTGAGTTACATTAAAAAAACACATTCTCTTTGTGAGCACTTAGTATGATGAATGGATTTCTTTTTTATAAGAAAGAACCAATCATCTCATAAGCATGTTTGCACCAAAGTAGTCAACCATTAACTAAAGCCTCCATAAGATCTTATTTCCCAGAATATTTCTTCCACAGTGTTGATTTCATCGATGGACTACTGCTATGCATTCATGAGTGACCTCTAGTCTCTGCAATCTGACCACTGCCTAGGCATAGCCTGTCACGTACCAGAATAATCCAAATGGCTATGCTGGTGTTTTGGGTAGTCCACACCAGTGTCCTATTTATATTGTGTTGTTCCTGCTGAGGGGGGAGAAAATTTTACATACTCATAGTGGGGTGTCATTGGTGTGTTGTGCAATATGTTCTGAGTTCTAGGTTCTTGCTTTAATGCATTGTGGGTATACATACGTAAAAAAAAAAAAAGAGAAACGTATTGAATATCTGAAGATTTGTTAAACGGCATCAACCATAATCTTTCAGTGTTCTACTCACACCCCTGTTACTTCCCTGGGTTTTTTGTGTCTGATTGTCTTTCTGTTGTTTTTGTGTGTGTGTGTGTGTGTGTGTGTGTGTGTGCTTTCTTTTTTTTTTTAAGCCCGGAAGGGGCAGGAGTGCTCTTCCCATGGGCTGGTGGCTAGTCTTCAGATGCCAGGAGGCCAGATAAGAGGAGGCCTGAAACAGGAAGACGGTAGCGTACTGCTCAGAGGGGAGAGATTGGAATTGTTGTTTGTTCATTGTGCTTTGTTATTTACTTTAATGTTGGCTCTTCCTTCTACGTGTACCCTCCTCTGCCAGTGTGTGTATTGGTATGTGCGTGGATTCCCCTTTGTTAGAGTGTCTGGCTCTGTGCCGGTGTTGTATATAGTTCGTGAGTGGTTGAGGGTTTAATGGTGGTGTGTAAAAAGCACTATTTGGATTGATTGCATACATCACATCCCGCACTGTAAATAAAACTTTTGTTGCACATTAGTCTGGCCCATGTGTCCCTCCTTGTCTCTGTTCATATTGTCATGATACATATTCATGATGCATAATATTTACCTACTTGGACCAAATTTCAGTCAATTCAGTCGGTTTCTGTACCAATGAGCCAGTGGTGGCATAGTGGGTTGTTCATGTCCAGCTACAGCCCTTTTTGAACAGAACATTTGGACATTTGGACATTTACCAGACGCCCTTATCCAGAGCGACTTACAATCAGTATTTACAGGGACAGTCTCCCTGGAGCAACTTAAGGTTAAGTGTCTTGCTCAGGGACACAATGGTAGTAAATGGGATTTGAACCCGGGTCTTCTGGTTCACAGGCGAGTGTGTTACCCACTAGGCTACTACCTACCAGAAATGGGTTTAAATCACATCACAGTACAGAATCAGCTCTGTTAACAATTTTTAATGACATTCTCTTAACAAATGATTCTGGGAACTCTACATTACTTGTGCTTATCAATTTAATGGCAGCTTTTGCCTCACAATTATTAAAAGACCTACCAATCAGTGTCAGACAGCCGCCGTCAATCACTGTTTAAATCTTGTTTAAAAAAACTCACATCCTGGCTTTTAACCCAGTGTGAGGTGGTTCACATACAGTGTTCTTATGCAGTGTTTTATTTGCTTTCTTAGGCAGTCCTTTCTTAACTCTTTTACTATGTTGCCTTAAATGTTTAATTCAATTATTGAATTTAATTCAAATAGCTGCATGTTTTCTCTTTTACTCTGTTTTCTTTTTATTCTTTATTTTTAATTAACTTTTTGTCCATGTCTGTCCTGTTCCTGGTAATTAATTTCTTTGATTTAATGTACAGCATTATATGGAGGTGGTAGAGTATTCCCTAACCCCATCTGGTGGGACCATTCCCTTGCAACTAAAAGCCAAGAAGCTGGCCTCCACAATCTCATGTGACAGACACAGAGGCCAGACAGTTGTACTGACAATAGACCAATCTTGAATCTTGACAGAGGCTGGCCTCTCCCCTGGCTTCGCAGACAAACAGCTGCTCACATGACCGGAAAGCCTGAGTACGAAGCACATACGCCTGCAATGTTCAAAATGGGCAGAGCAGATGAAGGCACCTCTCCATGTCCGTCACAAAAGGTGGTAGAGGGAGGGAGGGATAGGCCAGATTTGCAATTTTAATCCTTGTTTACACTGCAGATCTTGATGCTCAATTATTATTTGTTGCCGATGTCTGATTTTTTTTACCTTCTTTTTACACGTTTTTGTTAATTGTGACCCATATCCAATTCACTTGTTTACACTTGCCACACAGTAGCCAAGATGGACGAATGTGAAAATATGCTTAATACTAGCTCTGCGATATATGCAAAGTTTGCCAAATAATACGATGACTTTGAGGCGGAGAAGAAGGAAAAGGGCAATTATTGCGCATATGCTTCAGTTATTATGGCCTCGACCATACAGAGGAATGTCTTGGTGCGTGAGAGATCTCAGGATTGGTGGGAGAATATTGTGGCGGGCTTTAGCGAGGAGCAGTGGGTCCAAAATTTTAGAATGATCAAGCCAACTTACGATTTGCTGTGTCAACGTTTTCATTTCTCTCTTACAACGACACAACATTTCGCCGGGCTATCCCTTTGCAGATGCGCGTCGGGGTTGCTCTGTGGTGGCTTGCAAAAGGTTCGGGCTATCTAACATTGGCTCATCTTTTTAGAATCAGCATATTCCTTTGCAGCCGAAATATCCTCAAAAAAAGATTTGTTTCTGTAGGAGCCTTTAATTTTAGCTTGAACTGACTATTCTCCCTACAGGCTAAGAAGGCATGTAACTTCAGCCATCGACCACTGCTCTGCACTTTCCTCCTCCATGTTTCTTCTGTTTGTTGTTGTTTGACATCATTAAACCAAAATGAAGTACTAAATTGTCACAGTTTTAATGACGTACAGAATGCAATGTCTACGAAAATCCGATCTGCCTATTTACAGTCGCATTGGCACATCTGATTTATATCTGATTTATTTCCACATATGAACGAGGCCTGAAATCGATCTCAAAATATTCAAATGCACGTGTTTACACTTTACACCATCATGGAACAGATCCGATCTGTCGCAAAAAATCGGGATTGGGTCACGTTTAACTGACAGTGTAAACGAGGCCTTAGTATCACCAGGTGCAAAGTGCATACACCTCAGGTGAGGTCACCCACTCGCATGGCTGATGTCCACGCCAGCAGCAATGCAGTTTTGTACGAAATGACCTTAACCATCAACCATCAATACCAACATGACAAACTAAAATAGCTGCCATATAAACCTTTATAGTTGAAAATGAGTGACCTTGCTCCAGCAGATCCTGCAGAAATGTTAGAATGCCCTCAGTGGAAAAGAGAAAAAAATAATAATAATCAATTTTGGAATAAGGTTATAACATACTGAGTTTCCACAGACTTTTGACACAGAAACATTAAATAATAATAATAATGTGCTGTAATCATTCTTTGTGCTTGTGCAGAGCTAGAACCACTCACTGTAAGTCAATCATGCATGCTCAGTGCACCATGCTTTCACAAGAATAAAAATATCCTGCATGTTGTATCATGATTTGTTATGCAGCATATTTGCACTTGGAGCAAAATAATTTCAAAATGAGCTAATGTTGAGTGCATCAGTATGTCTTATAATGTGCAAAGAGGCTTGTAAGACAGGGTTATATGGTTTTCTTTCAGAAGTTTGTGCTTGTCCTGTTAACATTTCTCCAAATTCGAATTCCTGTTTTATTGTCATGTGTACAGTGAAACTTAACTGAATGCCTATCTACAGTCAAAATGCATGATGCTGATCTTATGATACTCATAGGCATTGGAATTTTTTTGGATTTGTTGTCTCCCTTCCACTTTCCCTGTTAGGAGTTGCCACAGTAGATCAACAAGGGAGGTTCTCTGCATAAAGAATTTATGCCCCTCTTGATGCAGCCCTCCATATATACCTAAGTACCAGAAAATAAATGTTAATGTTAATTAAAACCTGATGCAACAAAGTCAAATGTTTAATTTAATACATTTAACATGGAATAATTCACACCAGCTTTATGCAAATTACAATAGGTACATCTATATAATGGCCAGGCCAGGGTCGGACGTCTGGACAGCCCGGACCTTAGTCTCCAGGGACCACCGGAGAGGACCTAACATGCAATGAGGTGGGAGAATGGGTTCAGGGTCAGAGGATAAGGAATCTGCAGCGTGCTGTCGGGACAGTGAGGGACGGTAAGATAGTTGGAAGTTGAATTGTTCGAAGAAAATGGCCTACCTCGCCTGACAGGGATTGAGTTGCTTGGAAGCTTTGATGGTGATTAGGTTTTGATGATTGGTCCAGACATCTTACTTGTGTTTGTGTCTTGCCTTTTCCTTATGTGTTTTTCACGCAAGTAGTAAAATCTGTTGGTGTTACAAGAAACGCTGTCTCAGAATAAAACAATGGTGATTTCACCAGCCTCCTTGCACTGCTCCGTAACTCTGCATGTTCTGGCTGCCATCTTCTGTCCATTTAAGGCAGCACCCTTTCCACCACATCTTCCACCCTCTTAAAATCCAAGAATAAGACCATATAGCAATTTGTGGCTGAGGCTCTTTACCGGCCGCGGCAGGGTTCTTTTTTTGGTTTTAAGAAGGATGTTGAGTTAAGGCCCTGCACTGACTACCACAGCATCAACAAGATAGCAATCAAGAAACAGACCCCCCTAACACTCACACCACCCTCAACGCACTCTCGGGTGTTGGATCTCTGCTCAGTTTGATCAGTTTCTTGGTACATGCAGTTTTTCTTTAGAATGTCTAATGACACACTTTTTCCCGGGCGCCTTTCATGCCTGCCCACTGCTCACAAAGGGTGATGGTTAAATGCAGAGGGCTCATTTAGTTGTGTGCCCCATGTGCTGTGTTTGCAGGTTTTTGACACAGACATTGAATAAATATGCTGTGCTTATTCTCTGTGGCTTCATAATGGTAAAACCCCTCACTGTAAGTTGGGTCATCTTTTTACAAGCAAATATAAAAAAAAAAATCTGCATGTTGTATCCTGACTTGCCATACCCATTTTTGCTGTGGCCCTTGAAGCAGAATACTTTCAAAATGAGCCAATGTTGAGTGTATGAATATTTTTGAGAAGTTGCACCGAGGGTTACAAAACAGGGTTATATCATTTTCATTGGGAAAAAATAATAAGACAGTAAATACATTGAAATTGAACACAAAAAATAAATAAATAAAATCAATAAATGATTCATAGGTTATGACATTATAAGATTACAAAGTAAAAAATTAAGAAGTATTTTATGTTTAACTAGTATTTGTAACGCGAACCGGGACCAGAACGAGAGAGACGTGTAGGAGGAAACGAGAGACCTCAGTGCGGTGGGACGCAGGGAGGCAGGTAAGTTCCTCCACGTTAATCTGCGAACGGGGACGGCACGAGCCGCAACACCACACTGATGTTGTCGTTCGCATATTAAGACACGATACAGGGCAGGACAGGGCGACAGGAAGGAGTTCGAGGGTCAGGAGAACAGAGAGGACAGGTACGGTCTTACTGGGTTGCAGGTTTTCGGGGCCGAGTCGAATGGCGTGCGTCATTCAATGACTGAGCAATTTGCAGCTGCTCTCCAGCCTAATATATAGGAGTCACGTTACCTCGTTTCCGTGTTACTCCCGGTCACATGACGAAATCATGTGACAGTACCCCCCCTCCAGGGCCGACCCCCGACGGCCCCGGAGCGGCGGCGGTACGCTGCCGGTACTCAGTCACCAGAGAAGGGTCCAGGATGAAACGTCTCGGGATCCACGACCGTTCTTCTGGTCCATAGCCGGTCCAATGCACCAGGTACTGGACCCCCCGACCTCTGCGGCGAGAGGCAATAATGCGCTCCACAGTGTAGGCGGGTCCCCCGTCGACGATGCGTGGCGGATCCGGAGCCGGAGGATGAAGCGAGGATCGGACAAAGGGTTTGAGTTTACTGACATGGAAGACAGGATGGACGCGGATGGCAGGAGGGAGTTGGAGACGGTATGTGAGGGGGTTGATCCGACTGAGGATCCGGAATGGTCCGATGTATCGAGGGGACAGTTTGTGTGACTCAGTCCTGAGACGTAGGTCTTTGGTGGACAGCCACACCCTTTGTCCCACTCGGAAGTGCAGTCGACGAGGGTGCCGGCGATCGTGCTGGGTGGACATCCTTCGGGAGGCGATGAGGAGGGCCGACCGCGCAGATTTCCAGGCCTTTTGGCAACCGCGGATCATCTGACGGGCCGAGGGGACCCCGCCTGCAGGCACCTGGTGCGTGAAGATGGGGGGCTGATATCCATGGCAGATCTCAAAGGGACTATGGCCGGTGGCGGAGGAGACTTGCAGGTTGTGGGCCAGCTCCGCCCACAGGAGAAACCCGGGCCAGGTGCGTTCTGACGCAAAGCACCGCAGGTATCGTCCCAGCTGTTGGTTGGCCCTCTCCACCTGACCGTTGGTCTGGGGATGGTAGCCAGAGGAGAGGCTGCAGGTCGATCCAATAAGGCGACAGAACGCCTTCCACACAGCTGAGACGAATTGGGGTCCCCGATCAGAGACGATGTCTTGGGGGAACCCATGGAGGCAGACCACGTGTTGAAGCACGAGGTCAGCGGTTGTGGCAGAGGACGGTAGGCCGGGCAGGACGACCAAGTGGACCGCTTTGGAGAAACGATCCACTATGGTCAGGATGGTGGTCATACCACTAGCTTCAGGGAGGCCGGTGATGAAGTCCAAGGCGAGGTGGGTCCAGGGGCGATGAGGAATGGGAAGGGGACGCAGGGGCCCAGCAGCCGGAGTGTTGGGAGTCTTAGCCCGGGCGCAGACGACACAGGCATCCACGTAGGCCTGTACGTCCCGCCGTACTGAAGGCCACCAGAATGCTCGGCGAATGAAGGAGAGGGTCCGTTGGCGTCCTGGATGGCCTGAGAGGACGGAGGAATGGCCCCAATGCAGTACATCAGGCCGGCAGGTATTTGGGACGTACAGGCACCCGGGTGGGGTGTTGTCTGGGCCAGGGTTGGATGCCTGGGCCGCCCGGACCTTCGTCTCGAGGGACCACCGGAGAGGGCCTAGGATGCGATGAGGAGGAAGGACGGGTTCGGGGTCAGAGGATGGTGAGTCTGGGGCGTGTTGACGGGAAAGAGCATCGGCCTTTTGATTTTTGGATCCGGGACGGTAGGAGAGTTGAAAGTTGAATTGCTCGAAAAATAATGCCCACCTCGCCTGGCGGGGATTCAGTTGTTTGGTAGCTTTGATTGATATGAGGTTTTGGTGATCGGTCCAGACCAGAAAGGGGGTGTCACTGCCTTGCAGCCAGTGCCGCCACTCCTCGAGGGCCCACCTGACTGCCAGCAGCTCACGGTCCCCCACCCCGTATCGCCGCTGTGCAGGGGTGAACTTCCGCGAGAAGAAGCAACACGGGTGCAATTTCCGGTCCGGACCGCGTTGAGAGAGGACGGCGCCAGCACCCACCTCTGACGCGTCCACTTCTACAACAAACGGAAGGGTAGGATCTGGGTGTTGAAGAATGGGAGCGGTGGTGAAATGACGACACAAAGATTGAAACGCTTGAATGGCCTCATCGCGGGAGCCTGATTTGTCTTGCATAACAGATGTCTGCAGGGGGAAGTGTGACATTCCTGTGTCGATGGTTGAGGGTGAAGATTCGACACCCCGGTTTTTACATGCCTTTTGTCCGACATCAACGTGCGAAGTATCAGCCGTCAGGACCGCCCACCCTCTTTGTCTTCACCAAATGGGAGGCACCGGGGGCGTGACATCAGAAACAACAGGTTCTGATTGGTCAGTGACAACTTCCTGTAGGCCAGTGACAACTTCCTGTAGGACAGTGACAACTTCCTGTAGGCCAGGGGTATAAAGGTCTGCGCACATGTGGAAAAGGAGGCCTCTGAGCTATCTTGCTCAGGGGGGTTTTTCCCTCAGAAGCCGGAAGGCTTCTGGGGCTTTTATCTTCCCTTCTCTTTCTCTTCTCCCTCTTTACCCTTTCTTCTCATGTTTACTTTCTCTGTAACCTTGGTACCTTTTTACATTCAATATTCACATGTAACTACAATAATTATTTACCGATGTTAATAAATTAGAAACTGTTCATTTTTAACCTCTGTTGTGCCATGCCTCTTTCTGCCAGGTAACATCAAATTGGAGTGGTTGAATACAGTGCTTTGTGTGGAGGGAGAAAGAGTTTTTTCTACACGCTCTATTCTCTTCTCCTCGCCACATGGTCTTCATGTGTGTGGTTTTTTACAGAATGGAATGACAAGGGATTCAAAATGACCAGTGGGGGTGATGAAGGCGGTTTTCCACTCGTCGCCCTCTCGGATACGAATCAGATTGTAGGCCGACCTGAGATCCAACTTCGTGAAGTATTTCGCTCCCGAGAGGGCGTCAAGGGCGGTGTTGGTTAAAGGTAAAGGTGTTCGATTTTTGACTGTGATTTTATTGAGTCCACGATAGTCCACACACGTTCGCAGGCCACCATCCTTCTTGGTCACAAAGAAGAACCCTGCCGCGGCCGGGGAAGTCGATGGGCGGATGGTGCCCTTTTGAAGCGCCTCTGCCACAAACCGCTCCATGGCCAATTGCTCTGCCTTCGAGAGGGAGTAGAGATGTCCTTTCGGGGGGAGTGGTTCCTGGCAGCAGGTCAATGGCCATGTCGCCTGGTCGGTGGGGAGGCAGCTGGGCAGCTTTGGCTGGACTGAAGACGGCGACTAGATCGTGATAGCAGGAGGGGACATGGTCTAGGACAAGACGGGTCGGTTCTGAGTTCGAGGAGGCAGACGGGGAGGGCTGTGGCAGAAGGTAATGGCGATGGCAGTGCGCTCCCCACTCCAACACCACGCCCGATGACCAGGAAAGGTGGGGTTCATGGAGGGACAGCCAGGGGAACCCGAGGAGGAGTGGTGAGGTGATAATATTGGTCATAAAAAACTGGATCTTCTCCACATGCGAGTCGAGCCGGAGATGAAGAGGGACCGTGCGGTGAATGATGGGTCCTGCGGAGATAGGATGACCATCCACGGAGGTGATTGTGAGAGGACTTGGGAGGAGTTCCAGGGGAATGTGATGTTGTCGGATGAAGGAGTGGTCTATGAAATTTCCAGCCGCCCCGGAATCCACAAAGGCTGTGGTGGAGATGACTCGCTGATTACATTCCAGGACGGCCGGGAGAGTGAGTCGGGAGGTCGGTGGCATCAGATGTGGAGGAAGGGGCCTAGCTGGCCGCGCCGTGCTGATCTGCTGGGCGTCCTGTTTCCCCGGACGAATAGGGCAGGTCAGGCGGATGTGTGAGGGGGAAGCGCAGTATGCACACAAACCCTCCCGAAAACGCCGTTGCTTCTCTTCAGGCGTGAGGGTTGTCCGTCCCAGCTGCATGGGTTCCCCCCTATGGTCTGGAGGAGTGACGGTGGGCGGAAGTGGTGATAGAGGCGGTCGAGGGGTCTGATGCAGGGTCGGAGTGGGGGCCGCAGTTTTCGGGAGTGCCAGCAGGTGGCGATCAATCCGCATCGCGAGTTGTATGAGGGCCTCATACGTTGCTGGCATCTCCCGGCTGACCATCTCACCACGAATTCGTGGGGCCAGTCCCTCATAGTACATCATCCGGAGGGCGTGGTCGCCCAGCGGAGTCTTTGCAGCCAGGGTCCGGAATCTGGCGGTAAACTGGCTGACTGATGAGGAACCCTGGCGCAGATGGTACAGCTGTGACGCGACGTCTTCCACACCGTCCGGATGACAGAAGGTGATTTTTAATTCCTCCACGAATTCGGCATATGAGAGAGACGCAGAACTGGGGGAACTAATTCGCGCAGCCGCCCACTCTGCTGCGGAACCACCGAGCCGGGTTAGGAGTAAGGCGATTCGGGACCGGGCACTGGGGTAGCGGCTAGGCTGCAGCTCGAAAATCAACGAGAGAGCGGTGAGGAGCACCTCGCCGCTCCCCTCGGTCCCGTTCCAGCGCTCCGGGAGCGGCAAACTGGGTTCGGGAACCGCGGGGGGGCGAGGGCTCTGCGCCGCACTCGCCGCTTCATGGTCTCGGTGCGCGGCAGTCATCTCATGAACGCGCTGCCGCAGGAAGCGAACCTCCTGCGACAGACTTCCAAAAAGATTCTCCTGCCGCGCTATTCGATCGCATAAGCAGCGAGGTTGTGAAGCGCGTAGTTGGGGCTCTGTCATTCTGTAACGCGAACCGGGACCAGAACGAGAGAGACGTGTAGGAGGAAACGAGAGACCTCAGTGCGGTGGGACGCAGGGAGGCAGGTAAGTTCCTCCACGTTAATCTGCGAACGGGGACGGCGCAAGCCGCAACACCACACTGATGTTGTCGTTCGCGTATTAAGACACGATACAGGGCAGGACAGGGCGACAGGAAGGAGTTCGAGGGTCAGGAGAACAGAGAGGACAGGTACGGTCTTACTGGGAGCGGGTTTTCGGAGCCGAGTCGAATGGCGTGCGTCATTCAATGACTGAGCAATTTGCAGCTGCTCTCCAGCCTAATATATAGGAGTCACGTTACCTCGTTTCCGTGTTACTCCCGGTCACATGACGAAATCATGTGACAGTATTAAGTTTGCAGTGTATATGATATAGTTATAATGCTTTATTTTCTTGACTCCTCCTGCCATCTTAAATGTCCTCTTCTTGGTATTCAGCCAAGATCGAGTTACCAGCCTGGCACCTGTATTCCCCGTATTCAGTCGAAGAGCTGTAGCCTGACTGGATCGTTATCTTGACTGGAAGCTTCACATCCACCTCTTTTCTCACAACATTCACAGTGAGCTTGGTGTGTGGACGGATGGTGGCTGGTAGGGAGATCTTCACACCCTTCTTTTCCGTCTTGGTGTTGCTGCTCCCCTTCTCCACAGTGAAAGTGTTACTCACAGACACATTGACTTCTTACTTCACTAAACCAATATCAAACCCAAATGACATTCCCACACTTATCTGTGTAGCATTGCTGAAGTTGAAGCTCTCAGTAACAGAACCTTCATACTCCCAACTGAGCTTAGAGGAGAAGGTCTGCTCACGTTTTCCACAATTCAAACAACAGATGGAGTCAATGACGACTGATTTGGTGTTTTCCTCCTTTTTGTCCCAGAGGAGCTCTGCTCTTATCTTTGGTCTCCCAGGTTTAATGGGACGAACCCAAGACACTTGGGACGTAGTTGTCCAACTCTGGCCACAATTGAACCTCCACCTCTGTTTAAATGCTCATAGAGGACACATGCTCCTCTGTCCACTCGGCAGGAAGAAATCATATCATTGAAACTGCCAAAACATATGTTGGTCTCGCAGTTGAGGGTAATACTCTTACCCCCATAGTGTGGATGTTCATACAACATTATCTGAGGATTTGTCAGATTCTCTTTCACTTTTTCCATTGAAGAAATGGCATCATGCCACTCCACTGTTGGATATTCACCCTCCTCATAGAAGATGTATTCACCCCGATAGACCGGCTTAGGCCTGTAAAGTTAAGATTCTCGTACACAAAGATCTTGTTTACAGGATTTGAAGCCATTCCTGTACTCCTGAAGGTTGTGCAAGAGATGAGAGCAAAAGTATGTGTGTGAAGAATTCCTGCTTTTTTCATGAATTTTGAATAAAGCAAAGAAAACTTTAAGGGATCACTTTTGGGATCCAAGGGTTGCTACAGCAGCCTTGGACTCGCCAGGTTTTAATCACCCCAACTTGCTGCTCGATGGAACTCTTTATATGTTGGTTTTCTCCTTCACACTTTTGTCCTGCATTTTTGATGTCTCACTGTCCATGATGCTTTTCTGTTTCAGTGTTCGTTTGCTTTCTTTGTTTTCAGTTTATTCGCACTTAAATCACAATTTTCTTTGTCAGGCATTTGCACCTTCTTCACACGCCATGGCATAGTTATTAGACAAAAGATTAAATATACCAAAAGCACCAAAGACAGAACATAGGGAGTTTTTTGTAATTGTAAAACATGGCATTCATGTTCGGCAAGCATATAGATTTGGAAAACTAACAAGTCTGGAAATCATTTATGCATATCCCAATTTTAGTATCATGGTTCTGCCACGGCAACAGGTGGCATGCAGGGTCCCCGCAGACTGCGTGCTGCTGCAGCAGCCGCAGAGAAACACAAATAAGAATGGGGCGTTATAAATTGTGCTTGGTGGCCCCATTCATTTTTGAGGTCCAGGCTCCTGCCTGGTGTCATGTTTGCACTCTGCATGTAATAAATGTGAAAAAATTACAAACATCTTCTGGCGCATCCTTAGCAAGCTTTAAATACATAGAAAACTAAATTGTCATGTACAGACAGAAGGCCAGGAGAGAACTCTGAGGTCTCTGACTTGAGGCTTTTCCCCCATATTTTAAAAGTGCATAACTTCATTGTGGTGAAGATACAATTTTCCATTTAAAATTTAAAATCCTTAAAAATGAAGAATGGTCATACTGCTTTCCCACTTCAAGCACTGCCTTTTACTGCCATCTTCTGGTTCCTGTTTGACGTTTTTTAACATGGAATAATCAGGCTGTACTTGCTGAATAAGAGATTTTTGTGCGATTTCTAAATCATTGCAAAATCACTGTTGATGTCAACTAGGTCTTCTAGTATTCTGCTATATTTCGCTATCATGAGAGAAGGACTGAGGACCCCAAATCTCAAAAGAGATTTGATGAAACACATGGGCTAACAGGCTGACAATCGCAGTTTACCTGAAGATTGACCAGGATGTGAGCCCCAGCAAGTTCTTAATAGGCTGTGTGAAGGTGCAGGGCACTGCAGAGGCTGATTTTAAGTGAAGTGAAAGTGAAGTGATTGTCATTGTGATACACAGCACACAGTGCACAAAAGATAGTGCAAGTACTGAGAGATAATAATAAACCATTTGGCTAATTATAAATGCAAAAAAACGTTAAATGTAAGCATACATTCAATGTTTTATTTTTTAATACATTCTGACAGGTTGTGATTTCAGTTTTAAGCAGCTGTAAATGTCAATTCCACAATTAATACAGAAAATGTGTAATTGCTCTCGCTTTTTCATAAACCTTTTATGATGTGAAACATCATAGAAAATTCAAAAATTGCAAGACAAGAGAAAGAGAAGCAGTTTGCCGTAATTGCTGTATTGTGTCTGCTGAATTCAATTAAATGCAAGCAGGTGAAGCAGGTCGATCAGGACAACAGAAGAAACAGGTGGGGAAGTTAATCACAAAAGGAGACTATGATGCCACCTTGTGGGCCAGAAGTTGGTCTCTATGCCTATTCCCACAACTTGAAGCAATGGCTCATAATATAGACAGAAAACCATACAAGAAGTATCTGCAATATATGACATGAAATTCATTAATAAATCATGACCACGTCAGAGAAGTGTAATTTATGAATTAATATTTTTTTCTCAAAATATTTCGCCTCATTTGGTCAAGAGAGGTTTATCAATAACACAATATACACAGTATATATTGTCCGTTTCTGCCATCCTCTGGCTGTACCACATAGCTCTGCATGATAGACTCTGGCTATGTGTCCTGGCCCCCTAAAACAATAACATGCGACACTCACATTTGTGGTGACATTTCTTTGTGCTGGTGGGGCCGCAGGTGGGGGAAGCAGGAGGGGAAGCCTCCTGCAGGAGGGGGGTTGAGAGCCAGTAGTGAAAAACTATGGTATTGAATCTAATTGTAACATAATTCAATCAGGTAAGGTTTGAGCATGTCATGGATGTAGGTATTTTTTTATTTTACAAATGACACTTATGTAAATGGCAATAAATGTCTAATGCCGTTTTCATACAGTGCTCTTTTTCATTTGATGTCTCTTCAGCCAACAGAAAGAAGGCAGACGCTCGCCAGACTGGGGGAGGCCCTGCGCCACCACCACTCACAAATGCTGAGGAGATGGCCCTGAGTCTGAACTCTGGAAGGCCAGTGGCTGAGGGAATTCCTGTAGGGTGTTCATCAGAGCCAGTCACTCCCCAGGACACAAATGTAAGAGGGCTGCACACACCCACACCCATACACACACACACACACACATATATAAAATGTACTTATTTTCTTTCATTTTTGGATTGGTCTCAAAAGATTCTGATGGCAATGTCTGCCTTTTGCGGATCCTCCTGTCTTAACAGAAACCCAGGCAGTTGTAAGTGTCCTAATTTCTGGTGTATTGAGTTGGGTACGTAATATTATAAAGTGTGCTAAACCAAATGCTCATCTTCTCAGGATGTAGGGGATGAGGACACCATTTCTGCTGATCCAGAGAGCACAGTTCAGTGATGTACCGTAAACGCCAGAGTTTAATTAAATGGAAGTCATGTACAACATAATGTAACCCTAATCTACTGTATTTTCAGTTACCAGTAAAGAAGTTATATAGAATGCATCTGCTTAAACAAATAGAAAAAAACAATCGACAGGTCCTAAAATCGAGATTCTGAAACACAAGCTACAGTTAAGGTGTGTATTGTGATTAGTGGATTATATAAAAGTTTGGAAAGAATATAGAATTTTAACAGTTGCTTTTTAATTTGTAGGGAATAAAGACCAAATAAATTGTTGTGACCTATTTTTTCTTTAATTTTCTTTTTTGTGGTGGTGGCTGAATTAATCAGAGAATGAATAGTTGCTTATACGGTCTTGGACCACGCTTCTATCCTGGAAATCTGCAGTGTGGATGGGGTCTTCCCCTGGGTCATGTATGTGTAGGGCAGGCTGTTGTTCCCCTTTAAAAATGGCAATATTATGGAGAACTACACATGCCACATTGATGCCGCAGGCCCTCTCAGGGGTGACCCTGAGGTGACGTAGGCACTGGCACTGCCTCTAGTTTTACTATGTGCCACACTGAATCAATGCTGTGGTGCTTGTTCAGGCTCTGGGTAAGGGGTTACCAGTGTAGGCTGGCATGGGTTGCCCCTATCCCCCAGTAGAAAGCAGTCAACTGCTTTAAAAGCAGCTGTAAAAAAAGTTTACATTGGTTTAGTGCTGCATTGAAGTGCCCAAGTGTGTAATGCATACATTTACTTACCACTGCTTAGGGTAGACTCACAATATATATTCGTGAGTCATTAACAGAGCCGATCCACTTGGCCTCAATATTGGTGATAATATGTGCAGCATCACATATGATCTTCACAGTGGAAAGAATAAGATATGAGATATAGTATTGCTATATGGTATTTCACCATTCTAAACTGCATGTAACTCAGTGTACCTCCACATTAATACTGTGGATTGACTTTCTGTTAACATAGTATGCCTCATTTTCACTTGGTGCAAAGATAGGAAAGATATGCGTGCCATCAATGCATCCAACCACATTGGGAAATCCTGAAGGTAATTTTGAATATTAGGTTACTTTCAGAGGGCACAGCAAAATTTCATTAACTGAACATATATATTTTTTCATATTAAAAACATTTGAACACTACAGACCAGCAATTCTGTAAAATTCCTCTTTGATGACTCCCAGGGGTTTGTGGCCAGGAAACACTACACAAATGTGCAGCGTTTCAGAGCGAAGCACACTTTCTGTACAGCTCTGCATACAGTGGCCTTACTAATATGCTCCGCATACCCGATATTCTACAGTAAGCTTCCATTAGTTTAGAGAATAAAACAGGTTCCTGACCAGGTTAGGTTCACAGAGTAAGTTACCACGGTAACTGACTCTGGGTAAAAGTTACCTCTCTTTCAGAAACAGGCTTGACTTACCCTGCTTTCTCGAGTTTGACAAACCTGCCACTTCTGAAACGGAAAAAACCAGAGTTTCTCTCATTTCAGGCTTAACATTTTTCACTTGTAACCTCCTTTCTGAAACAGGCCCCTGGTGTGTTAAACCACTGGTGACTCATTTTAAATGAAAACGAGGCTTTTCTTTCTTTTAGTTGTTTTAGTCACTGAGTTCTGAGAAAAACCTGAACTCTTCTGAAATTTGTGAAGACAATAATGCTTCTGATGTCTAAAAAGAGAACACATTCCAGAAATTAGATGTTTGTTTTCATTTCTTTAATCTGTATATACATATGTGTTATTTTATTCCATAATATATCACTCTGATCTCATGATTCTCATAGGTATTGCAAATCTGCTTATCCAGAATATACATAATTATTGTGTATTGTCTGTTCATAGTCTCCCTTTGATATCTCCTGTTATGGGAGATCACTGCTGATCAACTTGTGTGGTTGTCTGCATGAATAGAGTTTTTTTTATGCTGGATGCCTCTCCTGATGCAGCCCTCCCTGTTTACCGTGGCCTCGGACCAGCATGAACAAATGCACAGTAACAGGCATCCCCAGTGGCATGTGATTGCATGTGGATAAAATAATTGTTTTGCTGGACCTTAGTTAATGCATAACTACAAGAAATTAACATTTGATGCATCAAAGAAAAAATGCTTAGTTTAATAATGCTAATCATTTAATAATAATTGCCACAATGACAATCACTTCACTTGTACTAATAAATTTAGGTTAACATATAGGAAAAATCACACCAGCTTTATGTAAATCACAAGAGGTACACCAATATATAAAGACTGACAGACTTACATTTTAAGCATTTTAGTTATGGAAAAATGAAATCAAGAAATGCTCTATAGGTTATGGCGTATAAGATTACAAAGTAAAAATTAAGTTTATTATTAGTAAGTAGTATTTAGTTTGCTGTCTATATGATATGGTTATAATTCTTTTTTTTTTTTTTTTTACTTAAGCCTTAAATGTCCTCTTCTTGGTATTCAGCCAAGATCGAGTTTCCAGCCTGGCACCTGTATTCCCCGTATTCAGTCGAAGAGCTATAGCCTGACTGGATCGTTATCTTGACTGGAACCTTCACATCAACCTCTTTTCTCACTACATTCACAGTGAGCTTGGTGTGTGGATGAATGGTGGCTGGTATGGAGATCTTCACACCCTTCTTTTCCGTCTTGGTGTTGCTGCTCCCCTTCTCCACAGTGAAAGTGTTACTCACAGACACATTGACCTCTGATTTCACTATACCAATATCAAACCCAAATGACATCCCCACACTTATCTGTGTAGCATTGCTGAAGTTGAAGCTCTCGGTGACAGAACCTTCATACTCCCGACTGAGCTCAGAGGAGAAGGTCTGCTCATGTTTTCCACGATTCACACCACATATGGAGTCAATGACGACTGATTTGGTGTTTTCTTCTTTCTTGTCCCAGATGAGCTCTGCTGTTATCTTGGGTCTCCCAGGTTTAAGAGGACGAACCCAAGACACTTGGTTGTCAATCCAGCCTATGCTTGGAAATTTTCTTCCAGCTCTGACCAGAATTGAACGACCACCTCTGTTTGGATGCTCATAGAGGACCCATGCTCCTCTGTCCACTCGGCAGGAAGAAATCATATCATTGAAACTGCCAAAACATAAGTTGGTCTCACAGTTGAGGGTAATGCTCCTACCCCCATAGTTTGATTCTCATACAGTGTGATCTGAGGATTTGTCAGATCTTCTTTCACCTGTTCCAGTGAAGAAATTGCATCATGCCACACCACTGATCGACATTCACCCTCCTCAAAGTAGAACATGGCACCCTGACAGTGGGGGTGTTCGTATAACACCCATGGCTGCCCTATGACCTTCACAGAGGAGATACAGTCATTAAAACTAACATCCCGAAGGTCTGGACAATACTCAGTGAACTCCCGGCTCACTCCTTGAAAGTCAGGATGCTCGTACACAAAAATCTGTTTACAGGATTGAAGCCATTCCCGTACTCCTGAAGGTTTGTGCAAGAGGTGAGAGCAAAAGTGTGTGTGTGAAGAATTCCTGCTGTATTTGTAGTGATCTTAGAGTGGGCTGAACTGCACAGAGCCAATCATCTTGTTTAGGAGGGTCTACCAGGTGTGCATTTTTTTCTGCACATTTCCTGATCAAAGCTGATGCCTTAGCTGCTCATAAAATTCAAAAGATATTTGTTTATACTATTAATATCTTTTTATTTCATATCTCGAGTTTGGTGGGTCCACCTGAGGTGGGCTATTTAACATCAGGTCTTTTCTAGTAGCAAGGCTAGTCCCAAGGCACAGTGCACAAAAGATAGTGCAGCAAATATTTTTTGACGGAGATGTTTTGAGAGATAATAGTAACCATTTGTCTAATATAAAATGCAAAAATGTTAAATGTAAGCATACATTCAATGTTTTATTTTTTAATAAATTCTGACAGGTTGTGATTTCAGTTTTAGCAGCTGTAAATGTCAATTCCACAATTAACACAGAAAATGTGTAATTGCTCTCGCTTTTTCAAAAACCTTTATGATATGAAACATCATAGAAAATTCAAAAATTGCATGACAAGAGAAAGAGAAGCAGTTTGCCGTAATTTGCTGTATTGTGTCTGCTGAATTCAATTAAATGCAAGCAGGTGAAGCAGGTCGATCAGGACACAGAAGAAACAGGTGGGGAAGTTAATCACAAAAATGAGACTGTAATGCCACCTTGTGGGCCAGAAGTTGTCTCTATGCCTATTCCCACAACTTGAAGCAATGGCTCATAATATAGACAGAAAACCTACAAGAAGTATCTGCAATATTATGACATGAAATTCATTAATAAATCATTGACACGTCAGAGAAGTGTAATTTATGAATTAATATTTTTTCTCAAAATATTTCGCCTCATTTTAAACAGTACTGTGCAAATTTGTCACTTGTTCAAGAGAGGTTTATCAATAACACAATATACACAGTATATATTGTCCGTTTCTGCCATCCTCTGGCTGTACCACATAGCACTGCATAATAGACTCTGGCTATGTGTCCTGGCCCCCTAAAACAATAACATGCGACACTCACATTTGTGGTGACATTTCTTTGTGCTGGTGGGGCCGCAGGTGGGGAAGCAGGAGGGGAAGCCTCCTGCAGGAGGGGGGTTGAGAGCCAGTAGTGAAAAACTATGGTATTGAATCTAATTGTAACATAATTCAATCAGGTAAGGTTTGAGCATGTCATGGATGTAGGTATTTTTTTATTTTACAAATGACACTTATGTAAATGGCAATAAATGTCTAATGCCGTTTTCATACAGTGCTCTTTTTCATTTGATGTCTCTTCAGCCAACAGAAAGAAGGCAGACGCTCGCCAGACTGGGGGAGGCCCTGCGCCACCACCACTCACAAATGCTGAGGAGATGGCCCTGAGTCTGAACTCTGGAAGGCCAGTGGCTGAGGGAATTCCTGTAGGGTGTTCATCAGAGCCAGTCACTCCCCAGGACACAAATGTAAGAGGGCTGCACACACCCACACCCATACACACACACACACACACATATATAAAATGTACTTATTTTCTTTCATTTTTGGATTGGTCTCAAAAGATTCTGATGGCAATGTCTGCCTTTTGCGGATCCTCCTGTCTTAACAGAAACCCAGGCAGTTGTAAGTGTCCTAATTTCTGGTGTATTGAGTTGGGTACGTAATATTATAAAGTGTGCTAAACCAAATGCTCATCTTCTCAGGATGTAGGGGATGAGGACACCATTTCTGCTGATCCAGAGAGCACAGTTCAGTGATGTACCGTAAACGCCAGAGTTTAATTAAATGGAAGTCATGTACAACATAATGTAACCCTAATCTACTGTATTTTCAGTTACCAGTAAAGAAGTTATATAGAATGCATCTGCTTAAACAAATAGAAAAAAACAATCGACAGGTCCTAAAATCGAGATTCTGAAACACAAGCTACAGTTAAGGTGTGTATTGTGATTAGTGGATTATATAAAAGTTTGGAAAGAATATAGAATTTTAACAGTTGCTTTTTAATTTGTAGGGAATAAAGACCAAATAAATTGTTGTGACCTATTTTTTCTTTAATTTTCTTTTTTGTGGTGGTGGCTGAATTAATCAGAGAATGAATAGTTGCTTATACGGTCTTGGACCACGCTTCTATCCTGGAAATCTGCAGTGTGGATGGGGTCTTCCCCTGGGTCATGTATGTGTAGGGCAGGCTGTTGTTCCCCTTTAAAAATGGCAATATTATGGAGAACTACACATGCCACATTGATGCCGCAGGCCCTCTCAGGGGTGACCCTGAGGTGACGTAGGCACTGGCACTGCCTCTAGTTTTACTATGTGCCACACTGAATCAATGCTGTGGTGCTTGTTCAGGCTCTGGGTAAGGGGTTACCAGTGTAGGCTGGCATGGGTTGCCCCTATCCCCCAGTAGAAAGCAGTCAACTGCTTTAAAAGCAGCTGTAAAAAAAGTTTACATTGGTTTAGTGCTGCATTGAAGTGCCCAAGTGTGTAATGCATACATTTACTTACCACTGCTTAGGGTAGACTCACAATATATATTCGTGAGTCATTAACAGAGCCGATCCACTTGGCCTCAATATTGGTGATAATATGTGCAGCATCACATATGATCTTCACAGTGGAAAGAATAAGATATGAGATATAGTATTGCTATATGGTATTTCACCATTCTAAACTGCATGTAACTCAGTGTACCTCCACATTAATACTGTGGATTGACTTTCTGTTAACATAGTATGCCTCATTTTCACTTGGTGCAAAGATAGGAAAGATATGCGTGCCATCAATGCATCCAACCACATTGGGAAATCCTGAAGGTAATTTTGAATATTAGGTTACTTTCAGAGGGCACAGCAAAATTTCATTAACTGAACATATATTTTTTCATATTAAAAACATTTGAACACTACAGACCAGCAATTCTGTAAAATTCCTCTTTGATGACTCCCAGGGGTTTGTGGCCAGGAAACACTACACAAATGTGCAGCGTTTCAGAGCGAAGCACACTTTCTGTACAGCTCTGCATACAGTGGCCTTACTAATATGCTCCGCATACCCGATATTCTACAGTAAGCTTCCATTAGTTTAGAGAATAAAACAGGTTCCTGACCAGGTTAGGTTCACAGAGTAAGTTACCACGGTAACTGACTCTGGGTAAAAGTTACCTCTCTTTCAGAAACAGGCTTGACTTACCCTGCTTTCTCGAGTTTGACAAACCTGCCACTTTGAAACGGAAAAACCAGAGTTTCTCTCATTTCAGGCTTAACATTTTTCACTTGTAACCTCCTTTCTGAAACAGGCCCCTGGTGTGTTAAACCACTGGTGACTCATTTTAAATGAAAACGAGGCTTTTCTTTCTTTTAGTTGTTTTAGTCACTGAGTTCTGAGAAAAACCTGAACTCTTCTGAAATTTGTGAAGACAATAATGCTTCTGATGTCTAAAAAGAGAACACATTCCAGAAATTAGATGTTTGTTTTCATTTCTTTAATCTGTATATACATATGTGTTATTTTATTCCATAATATATCACTCTGATCTCATGATTCTCATAGGTATTGCAAATCTGCTTATCCAGAATATACATATTGTGTATTGTCTGTTCATAGTCTCCCTTTGATATCTCCTGTTATGGGAGATCACTGCTGATCAACTTGTGTGGTTGTCTGCATGAATAGAGTTTTTTTATGCTGGATGCCTCTCCTGATGCAGCCCTCCCTGTTTACCGTGGCCTCGGACCAGCATGAACAAA
>NW_021629945.1:0-5000 GCF_900700375.1 Denticeps clupeoides
CACACACACACACACACACACACACAAACACCCACCACACACAGACTCTCTCTCACACAAAATGCCCTTCTACCTTCTACCAGCGGTGAAATGACCCTACAGCGCAGCAACTCGATAAACCAAATAGATTCGGATGATACGGGCTTCACGATTTCAAAACACTTCATTCAACGTTCATACAACTACTGGGTCTCCCAGGCAACACACAGTCAAAACAAACCAAACACACACACTCAAACATGGCAACACAAAAAAAAAAAAAAAAAAAAAAGAGACAAACATCATAACCCAGTTACACACAACTCAACACACACAGCAGAACCCCGAGTGTGTATCAGACGTGTGTATGTGGATAGTGTGTGAAGAATGAGGTGTTATCAGTACGAGTGTTATTAGTGTGTGTGTGTGTGTGTCTTACCTGCAACATCTGACTGCCCAATCCCTCTCTCTCCCTGTAGGGTCTGATCACTCCGTCCTCGTGAATAAAGCGCGGGGGACGCAGACTCTCCACATCCTGGGTGGTCTCAGCAGCCCTACACACACACACACACGTCTGAATAGGGACACTAACAAAGACACTTTTCACCAAGGACGAGCTGCTTCTCCTGAACTCCCTGTACGGGTTTCTTGTGCACTTTGTGGATTTGGCGGGATTACCAGTATGATCCGTGTCCGTCTGTTCGGTAAAGGCCCCGGTTTTGGGATCATACAGCAGTATTTACCGTCCCGAGAACCCCGTTCATTTACACGTTCTGTAAGGTTCTGAAACGGTTCTGAACTTTTATTTAGTTGGTTATTTAGCTGGTCACGCGCGTGTACCTACCGCTTTATACCCTGGAAGGTGCTGCTGGCCATGTCTATAATCCCCCCCGTAGGTCGGGTCACCGCACCCACCAGGCCCTTCCCCATTCCTTTAAAGAAGCCCGCAGCGCCCTCCTTCTGCGCTCCTGGAACACACCACAGCACTTATTATATCCACATATACCAATGCTGGTCTGATGAGGTCAGCACTGATCCACGAGTCTTCAAATTTCCATCATAATCACAATCACAATTACACATCCTACCTTTTATGGGCTTGGTCACTATCCCAGTGATGCACTAACAAAACCCTAGACAGGAGACACACACAGATGAACAGTGAGCGCTGTGTAGGGTGTGTGTGTGTAGGTGTGTGGTGTGCTGCACGTTGCTGGGTGGCGACTCACAGAGACAGGCCCTTCCCACCACGGGTCAGACCCTCCTTCAGACCACTTGGCTGGCGGTTCATGGCTTCTCTCCTCTTCTGCTGGTACTCCTCATCCAGAGTCATGGCTGCCACGCCCTTCGCCATGGTCCCGGTTATACGGGACGCTGCGCCCGCTATGCCTCCTGGGAAATCAGCAGGACGTGGTGGAGGATCCAGGAGAACGAACGGGAGTGTGAGACAGAGAGTGACCCTTACCTACGGCTCCACCCACAAGCGCTTTGACTCCTAGCGCCATCCCCTCCACAAACTCCTCCGGGCCCTGGATCGCTCCCTGCACAGGTTATACATGCTGATGTGTGAGTTATGTGTGTGTAGCGCGTGTTGTGTAGCGTGTGTTGTGTGTGTGTGTGTGTGTGTGGTGTTACCTGGTACGGCTCATAGAAGAAGGCCTCCACTCCCTCTGACAGACCCCTGATCAGACCAATTGGGTTTCCCAGCACATCCAGTCCCAACACCAACACGTACATCTGCCTAATGGCCTGGAAACGTACACACACAGAGGAAGAGCAGAAAGTGAATACTACAAGTAGGGGAACGAGTAGCGCACGAGTAGGTGTAGGTAGGGAACGAGTTGCGTGCGAATAAGGTGTAGGTAAGGAAACGAGTAGCGCGAGTAAGGGTTAGGTAGGGAACGAGTAGCGCGCGAGTAAGGTGGTAGCAGGGAATGAATAGCGCGCGAGTAAGGTGTAGGTAAGGTGCTAGTAGGGAACGAGTAGCGCGCGAGTAAGGTGGTAGCAGGGGGAACGAGTAACGCGCGAGTAAGGTGGTAGCAGGGAATGAATAGCGCGCGAGTAAGGTGTAGGTAAGGTGCTAGTAGGGAACGAGTAGCGCGCGAGTAAGGTGGTAGCAGGGAACGAGTAACGTGCGAGTAAGGTGGTAGCAGGGAATGAATAGCGCGCGAGTAAGGTGTAGGTAAGGTGTTAGTAGGGAACGAGTAGAGCGCGAGTAAGGCGTGAATGGTGCATGAGCCCTGTCTTCAGTCACTGTTCCTGATTGGCTGGATAATCAGCAGGACCAGGAGTAAAGTGTGTGTTAAGGGTGAACAGTGTGTGATACCTGTTTAGAGTAGTGCCGGATCACTTCCCACTGCAGCTGCTGTGTTGTGTTGAACTTGTAAGTCATCTGAAAGAAAGGCAGTCTGTGCGCACACACACACACACACACACACACACACAGTTAACAATTCTGAAGGTAATAAGACAGTGTATGAGTGTGTGATGACACCCACTTGAAGACCACATCCTGTACATCAGTTAGCGTAGCTCCGATGCTCTTGAGCAGCAGCTGGAGGGACTGAACTGGGATCAGCTCCGTCTCCCTCTTCTCCTTCAGCCCGTCCTCCCCTCCCGAGCTCAGAGAGAAGCTCAGGTGGAGCTGCAACACACCAGACCCCCATCACCACCACCACCGCCACCGCCACACACGCAGGAGCCCCTCAAACATGTTAAAACATCTTCTTCACATTCAAGCTGCTCAAATACATATCAGTCAATGATGAGTGCTTCAAATCATCCAACTCTGCACAGTACGCAGGTTGTGAGTGTGGGTGAGAGAGTGCGTAAGTGTGTGTCTGTGTGAGTGTGTACTCACCTTGATGGAGGAAATGTGGAAGTATTCATACAGGCTGATGGGGGAGGTGTCGGTGCTGGAGGCATGGTTCAGCTCGGTCTTTATGTACTCAATATCCTTCACAAAAAGTTCAAACTAGACACACACACACACACACACACACACACACACACACACACACCATTTTTAATACCCTTATGTCTGTGATATGGAATGTGTGCATGGAATCTGCATATTTAACCCTAAAACGTAATGTTTTTGTGTGTGTGCACCTTCACCTCTTGCTCAGACGTGACCGTGCTGGAGTTCTCCTGGGTGAAAAGCTCCAGCAGCGCGTAAAGGAAGCCCAGATCCAGCCGCGTGTCCATCTCCTGTATCAGAACCTTAAAGTACCTGCCAGACAAAACAGAACCTCACAAGGCCGGCGCCCAACCAGGCGACACACCCGGCACGCGGGGCCCACAGAGAAGAGTGGAGAACATCTGAGAAGAGACTCACTTGATGCGCAGGATGTCGGAGTGTCCGGCTGCCCTGGTGATGATGCTCACGTCGGTTAATGGTTTCGCCTCTGCAGGAACGCACGCACAACGCCTTCATGAGAACCTAAATCTAACTCCAGCCTTACACAATGTCTGAGCAGAGAGAAATAAAATGGCTGCATTCATGGTGTGGGTCCTGGTGAACCAGAACGCTGTAAGTCGCCCTGAATAACGGCGTCTGCCGAGTGCCGCAAATGTAAATGTATTACTGGGAGGCCTCTACAAGCACCACACCAGGGAACCCCAAACATCTTCTCTCGACCTTCTGCATTTTATCTGAACATTTTTGGTGTCCACTACTTAAAAATGGAACACACTCGCCTATGGACCAGAAGACCCAGGCTCAAACCCCACTTACTACCATTATGTCCCTGAGCAGGACACTTAACCCTGAGTGTCTCCGGGGGGGGGAATGTCCCTGTAACTACTGACTATGACCAGAAGACCCAGGTTCAACCCGACTTACTACCATTGTGTCCCTGAGCAGGACACTTAACCCTGAGTGTCTCCAGGGGGGGGACTGTCCCTGTAACTACTGACTATGAACCAGAAGACCCAGGTTCAAACCCGACTTACTACCATCGTGTCCCTGAGCAGGACACTTAACCCTGAGTGTCTCCAGGGGGGGGACTGTCCCTGTCACTACTGACTGTAAGTCGCTCTGGATAAGGACGTCTGGTAAATGCTGTAAATGTAAATGGAAAATGCGCAGACAACCAAGTTGAAATTCAGTTCTGAGTCGTGTTCCTTTGGTTGAATTATTAATGTAATGTACGCGGCATCTTGTATTTCAGCTCTGTTCTCTCATTTTCCCTCAATGTTCCTGCAATACGAGTCTCACGGCCCGGCGACCCGGTAACGGTGACACAGGACTGACCTGAGTCCATCCGGACGGACTTGGGAGGCTTGACGGGGTAGAAGACGAAGGGAAAGATGGCACCTGGCAGCTGGTTCTGGATCTGTGTGGGGAGAACCGGTTAAATACGTGTTAGAACATGGTACATGGTTCCTGGCGCAACTACTTGTCCTGTTTAAGGGCCGTTCGTTTGGTTTTACGATGAGGGTGCCCCAGCGAGGACCGTTCCCTCACCTGGATTCTGTTGATCTGGATGCGGTACGACCGTTGCCGTGCCGACACCTTGTACTCCACCTTCAGCGCCGGCAGGAAGTTCCTTCGCAGCAGAGCTTCGTGGGGCTGGTACATCATCATGTTCGCGCCGCTTGGCGTGGAAAGACACCTGAAGGTGAGCAGGGCACGTCGGTCAGAGCACATCAGAGAAAACGTTGGCAGAAACCGACGCGGGCAGCGTGACCTCTGACCTGGAAGTCGTTCTCCAGTGTCAGCAGGGACTCAGTCCACAGGGTTGCTGTCTATGTACTGCCTGAAGCTCTCCTCTAGGATGTCAGTGTCCTTCCCGTTCAGAGGTCTCCAGCGCTCTTCTTCTTCTTCTTTCTTCCATCATCTTCATCTCCCACACCACGTCTGAACTACTCTCGTAATACACACACGGAACACAATCTAGCGTAATAACTCCAGAACTTCATTATTTAAAAGAACACTGAGTGGGAATAAATATTGTTCTCTTCCTAGTAGGAACGGCCATATTTAACAAATGAATGGGGCGGGGCTTCTGTACATTCAT
>NW_021629945.1:10000-42517 GCF_900700375.1 Denticeps clupeoides
AGTTCCTGGGTGGCTGTAGTACAGGTATTTACTGGACTGGTGTTAATGGATCGATAACGAACATATACGGTCACTGTGACACCTTCAGCGCGCGAGCTCACCTTGTTGTTCTGGAAGAAGTTCCTGGGCTTGAATGAGAACAGGAGGGGCATGTGGTAGTCTTTGGGGTGCTTGCGGTGCACGTCGTCCGCCTTGTACTGCAGCAGGCGGCTGGTTTTGTTCACCATCCAGTAGGGGGAGTGCAGGGCGACCACGGCCCGCCCCGCCTCATACTTCGCGTGCACCGCCACGTCGAGCTCCGCCCTCTCGCTCTCGCCGTCCTCCAGCCGCAGCGACTGGAAGGTCAGGAAGGCGATCTCCTCCTGGTTGCTGCGGAGACTGTAGCTCACCTGCCAGTCTTGCTGCAGGTAGTCGAGGAGGCGGAGCACCAAGACGTGTCGGTCTATGACGGCCGTATGCAAATGAGTTGATTTGCCCGCCTCCAGTCTAGAGGCGGTGGGATCCGGCCTGTCCTGTTAATGACGGAAGAATAAAGACGGGGACGCGTCGTGTGCCGGGCAGGGTAGCAGGGTAGCAGGGTGTGTACCTGTAAGCAGTAAGTGACGGGGTATGGCAGAAGGTTCCGGAAGCAGACGCTCGGCCAGAGGTGCAGCACGTACGGTTCGTCACACGCCTCGTCCAGGTCGCGCGTTGTCACGGTGTCCCGCAAGGGGACCACGTTCACCTTGAAAACACGCTCACTGCCGTCACTGTGCTGGCACGTCTGGGTCACACACTCGCCTGGGCACTGCGTCACGGAGTCGTAGCTGAAGCCCGCGGAGCGCTCGTATTGCTCCGCCCCCTCCGTCACAGGCTGTAGGGTCAATGTCGCGCTGCAGAGACAACGGAGACGTCAGAGCCGGACATGTGGCCTGACGGAGAGATTTATGCAAGCTGCTCATGAGTAGCATGAAGCGTAAAGTCCCAAAATGACTCCTTTTTCATTCCTATGTAACATGATAAATGAATTTCTATTTAGTGAAAAATTAAAGGGCAAAGCTTGAACCCCGACCAATAAAGGAACGGATTAATGAGATGTATCTGAATGGAACTTTTTTTGGTCTACTTGCAAATGGACAGATTCATTAAAGGTCCCCTGTTATGAAAATGTGACTAGTCCCCCAGCCCGTCTATGGTCCTGCGGTGGCTAGAAAGGGCGGTCGGTGTGAAGAGAGTTTTGGTCGTTCTGCTTCACCGTTCAGAGAGCGGGAGCTCGGACGGTCGGATCTGGAATTTGTCCCCGTATGACGATATAAGGGGAAAGGTTACCTCCTGTTTGTCATGCTTTTTTCGCCCAGAGAATTTCTCCCTAAAACAGGGGTTCCTAAACTTTTCCGCTCACGACCCCCAAAATAACCGTGCCGGTGACTCGTGACCCCCACTATCCTCAGAAGTGGTTAAAATATACAAATCTCTCAACGGTGCACATGAGCCAATAGACCTAACCAAACCATTTAATTTTTTTTTTTTTTTTTTTTAATTGCTGTTTACTCATTTGCTTAATCTCAACGAACCCCTCACCTAATGAGATAGGTGGGCACAATGCTTGGGGCACAGCAAGTCCATTCTTGGGTCAATTTTGGTGACCGTGACTCGGATCGTCCACGTTGTTCATTTCTAGTGTACACAAGTGCCTGTCTGCATCGTCATTGGTCGATATTAACAGTGTTATTTCAACAAAAACAACATCCTAAGCATAAAGCGATGAAAACTACCTACATGTTACAGACACATGTCGGAATGTTCAACACGGTTCTGTAAACTGATGTTTTTAAACTGTCGTAATCACCTCAGGGGTTGAAAGGCTGACGGCTTTTTAATTTGCATGTTTTATTTTTTATGTAACTATTAACTACTAGTTTTAGTTGTGGATAAAATGATAAAACAAAATGTTAAAATGTTGATAAAATGTTATTTCTATAGTTTTTAAAAAATAATTCGATTTCTTGGAAATCATCTCGCGACCCCCTCCCAATGTCTCACGAGGGTCGCGACCCCGACTTTGGGAACCACTGCCCTAAAACATTATCTCCATGCTCAGTCATTGGATGTAAAAACAAGCACAAATGTATTTGGGTTAATTTAATTTTTTCTGGAAAAACGGCGAACGGCGAATCGACTTCCTGCCTGCGCCAAACATTGTGGTTGGTGGATGGCGTTGATGACGTCATTTCCACGAATGTTCCCTCAACTTCTATAGGCCGCTCTCCTCCTCGCCCCGTTTCTCATTAGCATTTAAAGCTACAGACACACTACAGGCACGTCCTGGGAAATCTCACTGTGGGACTGGAATTCTGCACCGAGGCTTTAAATTCTGCTTCATGTGGGTTTCTTTCCATCCACCGTCCCCATGTTTTACCATATTTGGAGGGTTAGCTCGCCACTGTAAGAGTGTGTGTGTGTATGTGAGACTCACCGATAAGAGCCCAGTGGAACACAGAACTCCTCATTGGGAAGAGAGGTCCCCAGACAGGCATCGCCCTCAAACACGCGAACGGGGATGGAGAAGTGGTTGATGATCTGCAGGAGAGACAGATTACACCATAACGTAGAACCCGGATATCTGATATCGTAATATCTGAACGTAATCGATCGGCTCCGGGCAGCACCCACCAGGAAAGGGGAGCGGATCTTTATATACTTGCTCCCGTCCACGGAGTAGATCTGGCAGAGGAAGTTCCGCCGGACCTGAGACGGGTTGTGCACGACACTGCACATGACCTTCCCAACCTTGATGACGGGAATGACACTCGCTGCCGAGTGGCCAACCGGAGCTGATGGGGGCATGAGAGGTCAGGTGCAGGTAACAGGCGTTTTCTAATGAACTCAGCAGCTTAGCCACGGATTTGAATTAGACACGTATGACAACGCGTGGCGAGTTGGGGACATTTGTAAATGTCACATTCATCAATAGAACCGTTTTGTTTTGCAGCTTTTTGGGACCTTGAGATGACTGTGACAGAACTGTGGTTTTAGGAGCAAAGGATGCGAACAGACAAGACCTTCCTCTCAGGGTTGCCAGATTGGGCAAATTTGATTTGAAAATGATGAGGAGGAGATTCTAATTGAATGATGTTAAGTAATTAGAGCATTTTAAATGTTATGAGACATTGGTGATTATTTTGGACCATTATTTGCTCAAATGTTATTATTATTATTGTTCTTCGAATATGACTAAATTGCCATTTGTCCTATAATACTCTACTGAAATGTTACCCGACCTTTATATGTAACTCTTACAGAATTGATTTACTTAGTGAGATCTTGTTTATATTGTGTGCATTGTATTTTTTTTTATTATTTTTTATCTATTTTTATTCTTTTTTGTTGTTGCTGTTTTTATCTTGCTTAAAATCAATAAAAATATCTATTTTGAGAGGCGGGGTTTAAATCAGCCAGAATGAGGAATTAGGGTGCATCATTGAACTCTTTTTATGATCATATTTAAAGTTAGTTGAAGTAAATGCCTTTTGGGTACCTGTCCCAGATACAGACGACTAGTACCCCCACTTCAAACCCCACTTACTACTACCGTGTCCCTGAGCGAGACACCCTGGCCTGAGTGTCTCCAGGGGGACCGTCCCTGTAAGTAGTGACTGATCCGGGCGTCTGGTATCTGCTGTGAAGGTGAATGTGTGTGTGGCTGCGTTCCTCTTACTCGGCTGGATGTAGTAGTTTCTCCCACTGAGGCTGGTCATGGCGGCGAACTGATCCGAGTCTGCAGTCGAGCGGGTGTAGTCCATGTTCAGAGACTCTCCGTCCTGCAGCTCCACACAGCGTCCATGGGACTCGCAGCCCAGCGGGTGGAGTGTCTCGCTGTGCAGGATGGCCACGGCCACGCCCAGGCGGTTCTTCAGTACAAACGGAGCCTGGTCTCGCTGGAAACACTCAGACGTCTGCTTGGCAGCCTCAGCGAACGCCTGCAGACGCCCCGAGCGACAGATACGTGCATATTATGGGATGGATGATGCCGTAAGTCAGGAGTCAGTTGAAGAGCAGTGTGTGTGTGTGTGTGTTTACCGTTCCCAGGTTGCTCAGCATGTTGAGGCCACATTTGGACAGCATGACGTTGAGCTGGTCTTTACTAGTGATGCTAATGACTGTTTTATACTCCGGCACGGTGTAGTCCACCTCGTCTGATATCCCAGAATGCTCCACGGGCTTTTTCTTCATCTGTGAACGTGATTCGTTTCACGTGAAAGTGATTACGGTGAAGACATCACAGCACAGTGCACATAATGAAAATGTCACCTTCAGGCCAAGGGTCCAGGGCCTGAATCCGTCTCCACTCTTGTCCTCCAGTGGCTCCAAAAGGGGCTCCCAGACACCCAGGACTTCATTAAAGTAATTCACCTAACCAGCCACATACACACACACACACACACACACACACACACACACATTATAACCACTGACAGGTGAGGGGAAGTTACAGCGCGTCACATTTTATTATGTTATTTCTGCCAAAGTAACTCAAAGTACATTTTCAGGTGTTGTGTGTAGAATTCTGGAGAAAAGTATGAATTTAATCCATTTTGGAATAAGGCTGCAACATAACGAGGTGTGGATGCTTTCTGGTGTGGAAACACCAGTCTGATCTACGGTGGCACCATCTCACAACTCCGAGTTCCATATTAAAACCTTGACCTCTGTTCATCCTTCAGCAGCCAACTTCTTCTCTAATACGGTGCGGTGCACAGATACAGTGTGTGTGTGTGTGTGTGTGTGTGTGTGTGTACCTCCAGGCTCAGCTGGCTCTGCAGGTTGATGAGGGAGCTCCAGTTCTTGGTGTCTCCCTGGAAGGAGGCTTTGGCCAGCAGCATGGGTACAGTGCGGTGTCCCACGCCAGCCTCCAGCGTCACACAGATGGAGCCGACGGCCACCTGCAGCGACTCACCCTGGGGCACCAGAGGGGTGACGGAGAGGGCGTCCTCCTCACCCTCCTCCTCCAGGAACCACAGCTTCAGCTCACGGAGGTCACGCCGCTCCCACAGGTTGTGGGGCACCGGGCTCTCCAGCTCCTCGGGCGTCTCGGCTGAGGGCATCAGCGCGGACTGGATGGTGATGACGGTGTTGATGATGATGGGGGAGACCTTCAATAAAAAAGCAGATCACCATTCCAGGCTCAGATGGAGGGGAAGTGAAGGGCAGCAGACAGAAATTTATATTCCGGGTCAGGGGTCCAGACACAATGATGTTGTCTGGTGACTTCGTTCCTGGTGCCGGCTGCTCCGGTGGGAGTTCGGCCTCGTCCACTCAATCCACACAGACGTTCGAAATGAACGCTGGTACTGCCGTTCAGTCCACCACAAACGGCAGGAAATTGATAATCAGTGTATTGATCATCGTAATTGACCCGTGAAGGTTCACACGTCTAACAACAAAGGTCACAGGACACACATGGACTTTGGAGACCCCGTGTGGAGATGTTTTGGCTACCTTCAGCGTGAGTGAGTTGATGCTGAGCTCCATGCTCTGTGGCTGTCCAGTGGGCTGGCTGCTGCTGAAGAAGACCTGGCACGGCTGCAGGACCGTGGTGGTGGTGGAGGTGTTCCTGCGACTCTCGCTGAGGAACGGACACGCCACCACCTTCAAATCAGTCACCGCCGCAGTCATCGTCTGACCGGCACAGTCACTCGCCAGGACCACCTCACACTGCGTCGTCACGACGAGCGCTGGGGCGTCGGCACGGGTCAAGTCCGCCACAAAAACAATCTCTGGGTTCTTCACCAGAACGTTCATGTTGGACTTTGCCACGACTGGCTGAGGAGGAGCTGCTGTAGATAAGAAGATCTTTCAGAAAATCAGCAAAGGTGACCTCTCACTATCAATCAAATCACTCTATATATATACACACACACACACACACACACACTGGTTTTAATCCTCCCACGTTTATATTGTTTTTTCATCCACACACACACACACACACACACACACTGGTTTTAATCCTCCCACGTTTATATTGGTTTTTCATCCACACACACACACACACACACACACACACACACACGATGTAAATAACCTCAACATGCAATTCCATGGTTTTATTACGACTGTATGATTTTCACAACAGAATAAGCTGGAACGGATTAGTTCTTTTTTTATGTTAACTGGTTTATATTGGTTTTCGGTCAGATACGAACCCGTCTCCTTGCTGGAGCTGCTGGGTTTGCTGCTCTTCTGTGTGCTGGAGAAGCCCTGCGCTGAGGCCTTGAGGAACACGTTAGCGACGGTGAGCAGGAACTCCATGCTGGCACACAGGTAGAGATCCTGCAGCACGGCGTCCATCACCGTCCCGTCACGACCAGCGCGGTACCCGACCTCCAACATCGCACGTCTCTGAGCACCGGCACGCATTGCCATCATCCTGCACAACACACGCACGGCGGGACACGTTAATCATGTTCACGAACAAAATGCTTAGAGAACGTGTCAGAAGAAGTTAGAAGATGAAGGGAAAATTCTGTGGAATTGGGTGAAATTGTCAGATTGTTTAGGAATTGCTGGACATGTGGTGGGGACAACAATGATATTTGGTCATGGAAGGATGAAAAGAGGAGCGGAGGAGGTGAAATTTGTGTTGTTTGGAAGGCTGAACGTGTGAGCACTGTTGCTCTGTAAAATGACTGGTCTTTAATGTGAGGATGTAGGGATGAAAAAGAGGAGTGGAGGATAGGTGGGTAAGTAAAGAGGAGACGTTTGTGTGAAGAACCTGGACGTGATGTTCTTCACTCGCTGTCTTCGGTCGTCCAGGAGACACTCGGACAGTTTCAGCGTCGCCTTCATGGAGCCGTCTGAGAACATGAGGACTGAAGTGCAGATCGAGCCCAGCATGAACTCCGCCAACGTCTGCTGCTCGTCCCGAGAGTGGAGCAGCCGAGACTGCAAATGTCACACAGATACAGTCTCGTTCATGCCAAGTCAGGCGAGCAGCAACACACACTCACACGTGTCAAGGACAGGAGGGTAAAAATGGATCACGATACATTCTCTCAAGTGGACTAATATCATCTGTTTCCTGATACTGGCAGATTTACGACATAAGAACACACCAATCAGGTAAATATGGCCAAAGCTGATTACTGTTATTGACCAGACTCTCATCACGATCGTATAATCTACCAACGGCATGAATGTAAATGTAACTGTATACCTCGGTGGGGCTGTATAGCGCCAGGGTTAAAGAGTCAAACTTGAAGTCCAGCTTGAGTGTATTCTTCATTTTAGAGACCCTCTGAGTCTCCACTACAGCAGCTGTCACCACTGTGTTACCTACATACACACACACACACACACACAATGACAGAGAAACGTTCAAAAGCGCTGGGGTAACCGTGTGATGAAATATGGACGGACTACTGTTAGTAGTGTGTGTTTCATACCACCGGAGTCTTTACTGGAGGTGGTTTCTGCAGCGTCGGGGGGTGCCGGTGCTGGGACAGAATCAGCTTTCTCTGATAGGTTCTCGCTCAAGGTCCTCAAAATCACAGTCATGTCCTCTTGAGCAAGGATAAGCTACACACACACACACACACACACACACACACAACAAAAAAAAAAACTATAACAAGCGGCAATTCAACACCCATTAACAGTGAAAAACACATTCAGGACAAGAAGAGCTTCTGTAGAGTTACTACCAACTGTTTCTACAGAGCTTCCCTCATATGTGGACAATAAGCAAATATTCCTGATATATGTGGATAAACCTAATAAATAACTTCATTCAATGTCATATAAGAAAGCACCACTAGGTGGAGTACTTTGGCCACCATCCCCTCGTCCTTACATTCATCGGTTTGAGGTGGCCGATGATCTCGATGTCTGGAACACTGTGGTACCAGGATGCAGAGAGGTTTCGTTTGACCGACAGGTCCATGTTCACAGGCTTCAACAGCTGCATGTCATTCTGGAACTTGTCACCATCAAACGTCGTCCTGTAGAGCATTAACATCCGTTTTTTTTAACACAGTACTACAAATCTCAAATTTTCTCACTTTTAATCTTCCAATTGAGTCGTATAGAGGAGAGAAGACACGCCGGTTCTGCTCACCTGTACATTTTCAGGTCACTCAGGCCCACGGTCATGTTGTCGGTGACGGGAGGTATGGAGGTGTGTGTGGCTGACTGGACCACGGCGAACTGGTTGTGTACGGTCACCAGGCCCAGGTCGGCCACGATGACGTTGGTGGAGGTGGAGGACTGGGGCAGGAAGAGCACCGGCGCGTTGATGTGCACGTCGAGCGAGATGCGCGTGCTGCGCTCCGCCAGCTCCTTCACGCCCACCGCCGCCTTCTCCGCGGCCTGAGCGGTCACCTCCGCCAGGGTCTGCTTCGCCGTCTGGAAGTTATCGATCCAAGTCTGGTGGAAGGAAACCAGCAGTTCATCGAATTGGACTTTTCATTAAAAGAAAATTATATACTTGTGATAAAACAATCCCATTATTTTTTGTGCAGGTCTACATCTCCAGCGGGAGGATATGGATTTGATAAAAGAAATAAAGAAATAAACCCCAAAAAGCAAATCAGCCAGAATAGGCATAACAGGCCAAAAGAACCAGTGCGAAGTATGGCAGTCATGCGACTTCTTACATATTTTTATTCACTATTTATTAGCGGAGAGAACATCACTGGTCACATGATGTTTCCAAATACACGCCTTAAGGTCTCTTTGACACCACAAACGGCAGAAAAATGTGGAATCAGATTTTAAAACAAAACTTTGCTCATATCAAGCAGAAATACGACGCTGAATCGTAAAATAAGAGGCTGGAATTTTGACAACCTCCGTTTTTCTTACATCTCGCTGTTTTTTCATTCATTTTCACACTTTCACTGCTGGCTTTTCAGTCGCTCCGTTTTACATTTACGCTACCTGAAAATACGGTTCGCGCAGTGGCTGTATTCTTTAGATCAGGCCGCCACAGTCACTACCGGCACTACTTTTTAACGAGGATTTTTATGCCGCTGCCAGAAAAATCACCAAGCAACGTCTTTGTGATGTAATGGATTATGTTGTGCACTGCACAATATCATCCACGTCTGCATCGCGGTGCACAGATTAAACGATTAATTTCAACACCCCTAGTATTTATTCACATTCTAGATTTTATTGAATTTTTTTAATAACTTTATAGTTTGTTTAATTCACATTTCGGTGTTGAGGTACATTTAAATCGGTTAACAAAGACTAGGTGTTCCAAATAAATAATGATCTTATTGGGCAGCCCTGCACTGGGATCAGTAGAATCTTACCAGGATGGAGGAGAGGAACTTGTTGAGGAAGATGACCTGGATGCAGCCCACAGTCAGGGCTACGCTGGTGTCCACGCGCTTCATGTCCATGTAGGCTTCGCCCTCAGTAGCATCCGTGTGGTTGACCATGTGGAAGTCAAACACCTCCTTGTCAGCTATGGACACGGCCTACCAGAGCAACAAAGCCACCAGGTTGCGGTTGCCAGATTCTGATGCATGGTGTGAACTTCACCACTAGATACCAGAGTGCATGAGTTGCTGCTATGTTATTGGCTGATTAGATATTAGTGATAATATGCAACTGGACAGGTATACCTAATAAAAAAAATAAACTAATATACTAAACAACAGAAACATCTATATGCAGATAATGGATGATTTAATGTGATCGTATCCACACATGTTACTAACCTTCTTGTAAAGAGCCTCCTTATCACAGTCCAGGATGATGATGTCCTTCAGTTTGGCCAAAACCTCCACAGACTTCTTCTTCATTTGGACCTCAGACACCAGGCCTACACACACACACACACACACACACACACACACACACACACACACACAGAAAAAAAAAGACTACTTTTCTGACAGTTCCACGTGCTATTAAGATCCGTCAAAATTCCATCAGTGCGCCAATAACGGGCCACTCTCGCCACAGCAGCGTGCCGCTGCTCTCCTGACAACTTCAAGTTTAAATTGACATCCATGTTTTAATTTCTGCAATACACTCCTGTAACGAATTTGCAGAATATGTGTTTTTTTTTTTATCTCACAGTAAGTTAGGGATATCGTTATTTACATGAGTGCTGACTTTTAATGAAATAAGTAAAAGTTCCCTTTGATATTACTAATAATGTATGAGAAGAAACACCATTTTCATTAGTTTAATATTTATCACCCCAGAAATTGGTAGTGGTAGTAGCCCAGTGGGTAACACACTCGCCTATGAACCAGAAGACCCGGGTTCGAATCCCGCTTACTACCATTGTGTCCCTGAGCAGGACACTTAACCCTGAGTGTCTCCAGGGGGGGACTGTCCCTGTAACTACTGATTTGTAAGTCGCTCTGGATAAGGGCGTCTGATAAATGCTGTAAATGTAAATTCAGACAATAACAGGGATAGCCCCAAATAACAAAAATTGACAATGTCAGTAGCGGGTGTTTCGAGCAATGGCAGCAATGACAGCAACGTCTCACGCTCCTCACAGCCTCACGATGATGTTCTGAGGCACTGCGCTCCTCTCTTCCACAAGTGCTACACACAGATCTGCCAGGTCACGTGGGGCTGGGGTACGATCATTCAGTCTCTGCTTCAACTAGTCCCAGACGTACTCTAAAGGTTTCCATTCAGGAGATGATGATCATACCATATGAGGCACCCCAACTTCCTGAAGTCGAGCTGTGGTTGAGCATTATCCATGAACAGAAAGTTGGGGGTGTGCTGGCAGAATTGGTGGACGATTGGGGGAATTTACTTCAGAACGCTGAAGCCAGAGTTCTAACTAGAACTAGGAAATTTGACCACATCGCCCCACAGTACACCTGAGTGATCTTTTAGGTCTTTACGACCTGCCACGCCCCCTTCGATCAACGGGTGCGGGGTCACTACTGGTACCAAAGGTACAGAAGGTCACAGCTGGGAGCAGATCCTTCTCCTATAGAGCTCCGCAGTTGTGGAACGGCTTGCCTGTCAGTGTCCGGGACTCAGACACAGTCTCAGTGTTTAAATCCAATCTCAAAACCTATCTGTTTTCTCTGGTCTTCTGTTAAAGTCCCAGACACATTGTCAATTATTAAGTCCACTTTATCACACAGTCCCCCTGTTGGACACAGACAGTGTTAAATTCACCCTAGTTAGGCTGTCCTAGTTAGGGTACCGGGCCACTGTAGCCCCAATATTCCACTATTACCACATATTTCAGTACCGGTCGTACAGTGCCACCCTCTGACCTGCTTCTGTTTGTTTTCTCCGAGACACGGAATCAAGTGCCCAGACTACCGGCAGACTCCAGCGAAGAGACCACCAGATGTAGATGTAGACCATGACACTGGACTAAAACACTGGACTGTCTGTTATTGCACAAACCATCACCAGCCCTGCACTGACACCATTTGCAGGCTCACTCTACCCTGGAAGGAGTTTTTCCTGGTGTGCAGAAGGGTCAACTGTAGGGCCTGTTAAAGCCCATTGAGATGTACTGTAAGAAATAAATAAGGAACACAACAATAAATAAAGTGCATAGGTCCTTAGTTACTGGTCATTATTGCGTTCTGTCACTCGTGGGGCTCCACTCCTGGGTCCGTCATGACCTCTGCCAGTAGTTCTGTGTCTTAATGAAAGTCTGCTGATGACACTTTGAGACACACCAAGTTCACATCTGACTGTGAACATCTGACTGCCTGCCACCGACCCGAAGGCACCATGGCCAGGTGACGCTGCACGTCCAATAAGTGTGTGTTCATGTTTGAATGATGAACTTGGAATGACTTACTGGCAATACCAGGTATTTTATACCCACAGAATGTTGAAATTGATGCCACATTGAGAAATGAGACCATTACATGAGTAATGAGACCATTACATTTAAAACACTAAATGAAGAGTGTCTATCACCTCCCTATCCCACAAATGTCTAAAGTGAAACAAACAACGTATGCATGACATCCACTAACTTATTGTGAGTAGTGTAGATTTGGCTGTCTTTGGCATAGAAATGCCATCTTTCTGAATAATTGAACCTAGAGGAAGTAAGTACAAAGAGAAGAGGTCCAAGAATAGAACCCTGAGACACACCGTACGTGAGAGGCGCTGGCGTAGACTCTGTGGCGCCGATACGGACACAAAAACTTCTCTCATCCACGCTAGAACACCACCCTTAATGCCCACTGAGTTGTGCAAACGAGACAGGAGGATCTTAAGGTCCACTGTGTCAAAGGCAGCTGTTAGGTCCACGAGTACAAAAACAACACAGTGTCCAGAATCTGTGGCTAAAAGAATGTCGTTTAACTTTCACAAGTGCCGAGTCAGCGCTTTGACAGTAATGAGCCGCTCTCACGACAGTAACAGGGTGCGTTGGTGTCAGTGCCACACAACTTTCTTGCTTTCACTCTTTACCCTCGATGCCGATCTCAGCGATCTGAGACTCCTGTCCCCGAATGAACAGTTTCAGGCACGACAGGTCCGCTCTGATGTGCAAATTCAACACGTCTTCATATTTCGACTTCTTCACAGCTGCTGGTGAGAGCAGAGAGAGAGAGATAGAGTGAGAGATAGAGAAATGTTCTCAAAGCATCTCATGGTCTACTGGTGTACTGGTCTACTACAATTTTATGAAAGGGCGGTCATCAGGATTTTTTTTTTCCATGAATAAAGTGTCTCATATATCAAGTCTGATGTGATTGGACTGTGAAAAATGAGGTTACAGCATTACACCGTTGGTGATACCAAGACTGTAAATGCTGTAAATGCGTCTGTAAAGAAGACATACTCTGCTTCTTAGCAACTGAAGACACCTCCTCCTTTATCTCATCCAGTCCCTCCTCCTCGCCCTCCTCCTCTTCCTCAGGAACAGTCGGCAGGTCAGCGGGTGTGTCCGTGACTGGGTTTTGGTGGCTTGGAGGCATCAAATTGGTCAGGAAGTTCATGGCGTTGAGGAGCGCCTCCGTGTGAAGGTGCACATCCAGAGACGAGAAATTCACCTGGAAACAAAAGTCAGAACTGACATCTGATCTGCTGAGGCTCACACACACACACACACACACACACACACACACACACACACACACACACACTCACTCTCTCACCTTCACAAGCTGCTCTGTGTTCTTGTACTCAGTTTTGAAATCAGGGCTGGTTTTGTCTGCCTGAAATACAAACACACACAATTTCCATGCAAAATAGATCAACGTGTTTTAAAGCAGGATGTATGTATGAAAGGTGCACACACACACACACACACACACTCATAGGACTATCCTATAATATCATGTTTATATTCAGAGCAGGTTTTAATACCTTTATATATTCTAACATGAGGAGATCTTCCTCTGTGTTGTCCAGAGTTGTGATGAGGTGAACTGGCCGGTCGTCTCCATCTAGAGAGGACACACAGATAAACGTGCCATGATTCTCCAACATGTAGTGTTGCCCTTAAACAAGGGCAGATGTGTGTGTATGTGTGCATGTGTGTGTCTCACCCATGTATTCTGGGCAGGCGAGGCAAATCTCCTTGAGGAAGGTGTTGACCGACAGGTCAAAGGTGCGCAGCTTCAGCTCCGCCCCCAGACCCTCTATGTTCAGGTGGAGGACGGGCACCTCCTGTCCCTCGCTCAGACGGCAGAGCTGGACAGAGAGCTGAGAGAGAGATGGAGGGACCATGAAACTGATGCGACATGGCGATCTTGTGAACTTCATTACTATAGTTCTGTCCACATCAGCAAGATTCCGAAAATTCTTGTTAACGGGGAACAAAAATGGGTTCAAAAAAGATGAGGTGTGTGGTAAGTATTCATAGTGATTTACAGAGAAAAACCTAGCAAAAGTAGAACTAACGCTTGGAAAGGAGGAACTAACTACATGCCTTTTATTTTGCTTTGATTCAAGCATTCTGAATGAATTAATCACAAGCAACATCCTACCTTGCAAAAAGCCACCCGAGACACCGGGCATGACAGCGTGAGAAATAAAGACTTTATAGTCAGTGCTGGACTAACATCTATCTAAAGCAAGACTTTTCCTTATACATTTACTGCATTTACCAGACGTCCTTGTCCAGAGCGACTTACAATCAGTCGTTACAGGGACAGTCCCCCCCCGGAGACACTCAGGGACACAATGGTAGTAAGTGGGATTTGAACCTGGGTCTTCTGGTTCATAGGCGAGTGTCTAGCCCCACTAGACTACTACTAGCCTGCGGCTCCCTGTGACTTTGGGGAACTAATCATAATTTAAGTGTATATATTTTTTTTTATTGTAGTTCAAAATTAGAATATTGTTGTGATCTTAATTTTTTTGCCGCTCAAAATATGCGTCACAGTGAAATTTGACCTCTGCATTTAACCATCACCCTTGGTGAGCAGTGGGCAGCCATGACAGGCGCCCGGGGAGCAGTGTGTGGGGACGGTGCTTTGCTCAGTTGCACCTCAGTGGCACCTTGGCGGACCGGGATTCGAACCGGCAACCTTCTGATTACGGGGACTCTTCCTTAACCACCAGGGCACCACTGCCCCCCTGAAAAGAATGAATGCAGCAGCAAATTCTGGAGGACCACCAACCGCAATAACACGCAGTGGCAATAACACGCAGAGACACTCACCTCACTGATCTCAAACGTCATGAGGAAGTCAGTCATGTTCTTCTGCGGGTCTCTGGTAAGGGCGGAACTCCTTTTGAGGGAAGGCACCCGTGACAGAGAGACGCCCGGAGCTTCGAAGAAAGGCAGGTCCTCAACCGGAGAGCTGGGCGCGTCATAGAACATCTCCTCCTCTGAGCTGATGGACACTGCAGATGCCAGAGAGTCTCATCAACATGCACCACAACGAGCACGAGCGCTTATGAAGCAGCCATCGTATCGAACAGTAGAATATCTCAGATGCAGGACGCTGTTCCGACGCTCGTACCCGTGTCGTAGATGATCGAGGAGCGGAGTTCGGGGAGAGCCGGCCTCCGTGGAGTGAGCTGAGGTGTGGGGAACTGTTTGGAAACCTACAACAAACAGTAACAACTCCATTACATGATGAACCAACACACACACACATTTACACACTCACCCTGGGGGTGGACTGTGCTGGTGCTGTTTTTGGGGCACGACGAGCCTCAGGCAGTGGGATGCTGTCAATCAACTCCAGGACGCCGCGGAGTTTGTCATCAGAGATCCGCAACGACAACAAAGGCAACATACCGGACATCTTAAACCTGTTACACACACACACACACACACACACACACACACACACACATTATACACAAGCACCGGATCGGGGCGAGCTACAAGAGGACCACATGCTCCGGGCTATAAATCACTCACTTGGGCATCCTGGAGTCGGTCACCACCATGGCACGACTCAGCTCCATCTTCAGATCCACTGGCTCCAGGATGTGCAGATCAGAGCTTCTCAGCTTGCGAGCTGCTGTCCAGTCTCCTCCTGCACCATAAACAGTGTGTGTTATTTTCATGATGTGTCGTCAGTTGTGTGTGTGTGTGTGTGTGTGTGTGTGTGTGTGTGTGTGTGTGTGCGTGTATACCTGGTTTACTGTAGAGGAACTGTAAACTGGTGAGCTGGATGTCAAAGCTGTCATAGGCTCTGGACATGATGTCCTCCAGGGTGTTGATGCCTACAGAGAGCTGTGGTAGACCCTGCCTGGTTTTACTGCTCATCTACACACACACACACACACACACACACACACACACACACACACACACACACACACACACACACACACACACACATTATACACAAGTTAACATCTGACCTGGAACATTTCATTTTTGAGGGGGGCGTTTCCATTCCAGTTTCAGCGACCATCTTATCCTATCAAAACTAGTCATAAACCGAAAGCTGGTTTAAAATAATGTGAGGAGCAGTAGAATAAGGTGCAGTGTGTGCTACTAGAGCACGCCTACCCAGTATTCTGTTCTGTAGATAACACACAGACACACACACACACACACACAGAATTTAAAAGCTCCAGCACCTTCAGCTGACCCAAGTCGAGCACCATAAGATTCTGCCGTCGGTCATAGAACCCAGTCTGAGGCACGATGACATATGAAGCCATAAGGTTCACCTTCAGATCGAGAACCTTCTGCGTCTCAATCACATACATGAGCCCTGCAGTGTCACACACACACACAACAATATAAATACATATTAATACGGTTTATTTAACAAATGTCACATTCTCGAGTACTGATAATTAATCTGCATGTTTACTTTTGTAGTGGGCGTGGTCCCCAGATGTCTAAGGCAGGGATTGTGAAGTTTGCCGAATGCAGGGTATTCCGAGCAACAACAAGAAATAAAATTGGGAAAAGGGAGGAAACAGGACCTCGTGTTGCCAGATTGGGGGCTTCTGAGCCAGATCATGTAAGAAAAAATGCTTTTTTTAGAATGAGTATTGAGTATCTTAGTCGTGGTTGCCAGCGGCATGACTTAACAGTTCCTTGGAATCTGTTTTAAGACTGAAATGATCACGTATCTGGCAACACCAATTACTCTCATAACAGGAGTCCGGAAACATTAAGGTTCATCTTCTGGGCTGGTTGGGATTTCCTCCTCTCATACCCATTCACTACTGTGTGTGCGTGTCTCACCAGTGGCAGTGCGATCTCTGAACTGCTCCAACTTCATTAGAGTGGCGTTGGTCAATTCATCAAGTTGCAAATCGTCAGGGGGTTGGAAAAATGCAGACATGCTGTTCACGGTCATCTACGCGCACACACACACGCACACACGCACACACACACACACACACACACACACACACACACACACACACACACACACACAGACAGTCAACAGGAGATAAAAACACAAAACACACACGACCCCCAGTTGTGGTGTACGTGGATACAGATGCCAAGTCAGATCGGGCCCAGACGCACTTACAGCATCGTAGATGATCTCAAGAGGCTGAGCCTCTACTTGCAGCCTCTGGTCAGCGTTTCCCTCCAGCGGGTTCGTCTGGAACATCAGACTCAGCAGCGGGTCGCGGTTCTCGGCGGCGAGGCTGCGCGACGACAGCAGGACGGGCGCCACCTTGTCCCTGGGCTGCCCCGTCACCTCGAACAAACTCAGCTGCGCCAACACGCTGCGGAGGATGGGATTTACAGCGTGACCGCTTGTGTGAACGCTTGTGTGTACAGAGTGTGTGTGAGTGTGTGTACCTCAGGGCCTGTGCTCCCGACCTCTGTGCCAGCCTGGCTCTCAGGTCGCTGACGGCCAGTCGGATGATCTCAGGCTTATCATAACTCTCTTTGATGCACAGACACATGCTGACGAGCTGGAAACTCACTTTCATATCTTCAAACTGAAGACACACACACACACACACACACACACACACACACACACACACACACACACACACACACACACACACTCAGATTGAGGGACTGAGAGGCGCCGCGCCCGACTTACGGAGGCAGAACTCACGGTTTTGGGCAGGTTGTGGTTGACGGCTGTCTCGCTGTAGCCGATGGCTGTGTAGAGTTTGGCCTTTTCTGCAGAGGTCATCAGCCCATCGAAGCCTGCAGGACGGGGGTCACGGGTTCGTTTCGGGCAGTTCACAGGCGCGACATGATCAATAACAGAGAGAGGCCATGTTTATTAGCAGTGGAATCAGGGTCGTGCACGTTCGCACGTACGACATCACTGGTCTCGGTGGCGTACCTCCGGGTTTGACCTCTTTGCTCTGGGGGGCGTTCTCCCCCCACCAGCCTCCAATCCAGCCGAACCAGCCCTGAGACTGCTCCTCCTCCTTCTGGCCCGGCCGAAACACCTTCAGACCCGCCTTGGACACCTGGCAACAGCATGTCATTTAGTAATGCTCCCAATTTCACAAAGTCGCGCTTCCTTTTTAAATGAAACGGCCATTGAGAGGTCTTCCTGCAGGCTGCTAACATCTAAACATCACCAAAGTCCAGTTGGTCAGAAATGTTATTACAACAACTTATTAAAATGTACCAATTACCCCTGATGCATTGAGGCGCCATGACCACTGTTTATGTTGCCGTTAACACGTTCATATGCTGACCTCACCAGGCCAGCGGTGGCCTAGCGGGTAAAAAAAGCAGACTCTTGAAGTTAAGTGATTGTCACAGCCGCACAGCACACGATGCACACAGTGAAATTTGTCCTCTGCATTTAACCCATCACCCTGAGTGAGCAGTGGGCAGCCATGACAGGCGCCCGGGGAGCAGTGTGTGGGGACGGTGCTTTGCTCAGTGCCACCTCAGTGGCACCTTGGCAGATCGGGATTCGAACCGGCAACCTTCTGATTACGGGGCCACTTCTTTAACCGCTAGGCCACCACTGCCCCTAAATCTTAAATCAGAAGGTCGGCGGTTCGAATCCCGACCCACCAATGAATGAAGGTACCGTCCCCCCACACTGCTCCCCAGGCGCCTGTCATGGTGCCCACTGCTCACCAAGGGTGATGGTTAAATACAGAGGACACGTTTCACCGTGTCACCATGTGCCGTGCTGCAGTGTTCCACAATGACAATCACGTCACTGTCACTAAATAAGACACTATGAAGCTCGGTGGAAAGCCTGTACAGATCAAGTACAAAAAGACAACGAAGTGGGTCAATGTTCAAAATACCAAATTAAACTATTTAGGTCTATTTCAAATATATTGGAAATAATCTGAATCAAAGTGACTATTAAATATCTTTAATATTATTGGACGATGGGAGATTCCAGGTCCATGACAGTTGATGCTTTAAAGAAGACCCCCAATACATCTCCAAGCTGTGGCCTTCCCCTCATAAACAAGAAGCATCACCAGGGCGCCAAAAGGCCAACAAATGGCCTGAGGTGCCATGACGGGAAGGTCTGGGCTGGAGGACCAGTGTGTTGCTGTATCAGGAGTTCAGCTTGGACAAGGCAGGAACCTCTGACTGGTCCGTGGCAACCTTTCTGGGAGCATAAACGAGGTTCTCCTGCTTCTCCAGGCTCCCTCCCTCCCTGCTTTCTCTCATTTTCATACATTCTTTACACGTACACTGCAATAGTATTCAAAGTGTGTCTTTTACACATTACATACGACATCTCGATTAAGTATTTAAATAGGCTTGTGATTTCATGGCTAAAAAGCTTTTTGTGGATTTTGGAATAGGAGGTCAGTCCCGAAGCAAACCTGAAGTAGAGAGAGATGCAGCTTACCTCCATCTCCGCCTGCTGGCGGGCCAGTGTGATGTTGAAGATGTCCAGGGTTCTCTCAGTCTCCTGCGGACGACCAGAAAGCGCCTCTATGAGTGTGTGTGTGTGTGTGTGTCTGTGCGTGGTAGCGTGTGTGTTGATATGTCACCTCCAGCTCTTTGAGGACGCTCTCGCTGGGCTTCTTGTTGGTGATCTTCTTCTTGTAGAGCTCTCTGTAGAGCTTGACATGCTGCCGGTGCTCACGGATGCGTCTCCAAGACCACATGCGCAGCCGAGGCTTCACGTTGACCTCCAGGACCCCGGTTATGGCGTACCGCCACCTGACATCCACAACAGCCAAGAAACCATCAAGGCCGGTGAGGCCTGGACACACACACACACACACACACACACACTCACCACAGGAACGCGTTGCTATGTAGAGGAAGTTCCGGACGGTACTTTCGGTACGGCAGGTTCCGTGACATCATATCCACCGAGCCCAGCAACTCCAAAATGCTGACATACTGCAGAGGTGAAAGGTCAAGAGTCGCGTTACCACAAAACAGGAGCACGACACACCCAACAAGACGAACACAGGCTCCATGAACCTGGGAGTGCAGCGATAGGTCGACATCGTGGACGAAGATCCACAGGAAACGAACACAGTTGTCGCCAGACGTATTTTTAACATTGACGTCCAGACACTGTTCAATACGTGCAGCGACTGGGGAGAAACCCGCAAATTCATCTCATCCTCCATATCATACGCTATTTTTTATTTGATTTATTTGTGCGTGTCCATGAACTGTGATTGAAATTGCCTTATGTTGTAAAATGTTTTGCCCAGTTGTACTGATGCTAACAGAAAAAAAATTATTCTATTCTCCATTCTAACTTTTTGTTTGGAAAATTGAGTTTTGTTTGTAATGTAGTGTGCAGCAAACTAAATTAAATCCAGAAGCTAAATGGGAGCAGTTTCATAGCGCATGACTATTCGAGTATGAAAATTGTGGATCACCAACTTGGACCAAGACTTTGTAGCTGAACAGAAGTTGGTCTCAGTTCATTATGAGATGCAGCCACCTGAGCTCTGCTGAGTTCAATGGAAATCTCAGGCAGGTTGACCATCAGGTCCACTCGTGGCGAGGAGAAGTCCACATCGGAACGGGGGTTCATCTGCAGCTTGGCCTTGGCCGAAATCGGCCGGAACACTGAGGAACGAGAGCGGTCGGTGAGCGGCAGAGAACACTCGCCGAAAAAAAATAAAGGCTCAGGACGAAACACAAGAGCTCACCGTAGTGGTAGTCGTGAGGGATGGTGGTCTCCACCGCGATGTTGTGCCTCAGACATCGCTGTGTGAAAGGCAGAAAGAAGCGTGTGGTAGTAGCCTAGCGGGTAACACACTCGCCTATGAACCAGAAGACCCAGGTTCAAACCCCACTTACTACCATCGTGTCCCTGAGCAGGACACTTAACCCTGAGTGTCTCCAGGGGGGGACTGTCCCTGTAACTACTGGTTGTAAGTTGCTCTGGATACAATCAGTAGTGACAGGGACGCGATAATCGTAAGTGGGGTGCTTGTCTGGGTCAGAGGGGGGTGTCTTACCAACTAATGGCTGATTATGGCGAACTTGCTGGACTTTATTGAACATTTCGGCAGGTTCAGCATATAAACGTTTGCACGCGAGTGTGCATAAGCGTGTATAATTACCAGCGCCTCGTCTGCCGCCTGTCTGGAGTACAGCTCGGAGTTGACGTTCCAGTAAGCAAACAGGTTGTCCAGACGCACCAACTGCACACGACAGAGAGGGTGAGCAGGGGTCGGCTCGTGTGGCGTGCTGATTGTGAGCATCTGAGCGTGTGCGGCAGATACCTTATAAAACAGCTTCGCTTTATCGTCCAGGAGACACGGAGTCCAGTTCTTATCAGCAGTCTGAAACGTCGAAATGCAATCATTAAAAAGCATGCACGGCACCTTGGTGGGAACACCGAACTCTCAGACAACCTTTCCTGACATGAGCATCAGACGTGTAAATGATTATCGACGGGTCACGACGCCTCCCATTACTTCACATCATGTTTTCCAGTAAGTCAGTGAGATGAGAGTTAAGTCCTGAACCCGACCCGGCCAAGATTTACTTACAGCTCTGGTATATACAGCATATAAATTATCTTATTGACTGTGATATTGGGATTTTGTATATTTAAAGTTTACAAGTGTAACTCAGAATAATCCACGTCTGCATCGGTGGTGAGATTAATGTCAATAGCTCTTATAAGCATGTCCCTGTGTGTGTGTTACCTGTAGGCTGAGGTTCTGTAGAGAGACCCCAAATGAAATCGGGCAGTTGCGGTTTGTAACCTGTAGTTAACAACAACACACACACACACACACACACACACACAAAATCAAGAATTGCAAATGACTCAAGACGCCCACGAGCCACACCTATGCATGTGTGTGTAAACTTACATTATCCTCATATCGGACGTGGATGTTTGAGATCTTCACCTGCAGGTTTTTAATGACCTGAGTGACCAGTTTCTCCACAAACGTATCTTGCTTCTCCTGCTTTGGGTTGTCTGTGAAGGGAACCGCAGCGATCTCTCACCCTGCTCCACTAAAGCAGCGCATTAAAAGCATTACTACCCATGATGCCATGCACAGCAGCAAAATCACCTAACATGAACAATTTAACCTCTGAAGCTTTTTAAAGTACATTACCCACGATGCCTTGCACAGCAGCAAAAAGCACCAAACATGAAAATTTTGTGTGGTAGTAGCCTAGTGGGTAACACACTCGCCTATGAACCAGAAGACCCAGGTTCAAAACCCACATACTACCATTGCGTCCCTGAGCAGGACACTTAACCCTGAGTGTCTCCGGGGGGGGACTGTCCCTGTAACTACTGACTGTAAGTCGCTCTGGATAAGGGCGTCTGATAAATGCTGTAAATGTACATGAACAATTTAATCTGCGAAGCTTTTTAAACTACACTACCCATGAACATCAAAAAAAAAAAAAAAAAGAAAAAGAATTGTTCCCAGCAGAGAGCAACACAACATCTCCAGTTTTTAAATGACACCTGTCACTCAGGACAACACACACCTTGCTCAGCTGCTCTTTGTTTGGTTTCTTCAATCCGCTGCAGCTCTCGCTGTCGAGCCTCCTGAAGCTGCCGGTCCTCCTTCACTGCGTCGTATTTTATACCTGGAACACGCACAGGACAAAAACGACATCTTTCATTTTAAATAGCAGCTTCCACACACACAAACACACACACACACACTTACTGGCTGTGGGCACGATGAGAAGGTAGACCTCATCCAGCGTGGCCTCCACTGACTGGGTGTACAGATTCTTCCACGGAATTTTTAATTCTAGCCGCCCTACACAAACACACACGTATTTAAACACGGATACGCAACTCCAACACAAGACCAGAGCGGCTGCGGATTCAACGTGAAAATGCTGCATTTTCTAATTCAGTCAGATGCTCGCGGGTTTACCGCAGATTTAGAAGATTTAAAATGTACAGGCCATGACCACCTGAGAACTTCAGGAAGCTTTGTCTGCATAAAATGCTACTTCACCTTCATCTTCAAGAGCTCACACACACCCATATACACACTCCCCACACACACACCCATATACACACAGTTCAAACAACACCCATATACTAAAAAATACATTTGTGCTCATTTTTACATCCAGTCACCAAGCAACTGCAAAGCTTCGCATGGAAGCCATGACAGTCTGTGGAGGTAACGTTTTTGGGGAGGGGCTCCTTACCTATGTGCCCCGCCCGCACCTTAAAGGGAATGTCCAGCTGACTCTGATGGAGTGAGAACAACAAGATTCATTTGTAGAAATTGGAAGAGCAAGAAGCCCCGGAGAGACCGAGCTCCAGATGAACAGGCGCTCACCAGGGCATTCTCCTTTATCTCCAGGTTCTTCAGCACGGCGTCACCTGCAGAAGACACACGGAGGATTCGAACCGAACTGCAGGTGACTTATGTACCATATGAATAAGCACTAAACACACAAATAAGCAACCAGAACATTTTACATGTTCTATATATATATATAATATGAAACATATGAACATGATGCATAAACAGAATTCTCTCTTGTAAACCTGCCTGTTTATTCATCACCTCCGGCTGAAGCGGCGTTTTTCAGACGGTAAATATACGTCACCGGTTTAAAATGCCTACAAACATTTTAATAGATTTACTCATATGAATATTAAAAAAATCTTACATGCTTACTATTGAAATTGCATATTCGGGGGAAAATAAGTCAATTTTTTTTTCCTGACGGGGGATTAAATGTCGGGGGACATAAAGTACGTAAAGAAGATCCTCTCGGGCTTGGAGACACGGTCTGAAATGCAGCAGCACTCGGGAGGCTGGGACCGATCACGCTGCGCCACGGACTCGCCGAGAAGGAATCGAGCGAGCAGGCGAGACGTGGGCGACTCCTGGGACACGCCCGCGTTAACTTGTGTCGGAACACCCTGCACGTACAGACGAATACAGGAGATATAAAATGGGTGGGTGGGTGTGTCCCAGGACACCATAACCAGCAGGTGAACTGAAAGTGAAGTGACTGTCATTGTGAAACACTGCAGCGCAGCATGCAGTGGCACGGTGACACGTATCCTCTGTATTTAAACGTCACCCTTGGTGACAGTGGGGGACGTATGTGCAGGGTGGGTGTGTCCCAGGACTCCATAACCAGCAGGTGAACGGAAAGTGAAATGACTGTCATTGTGAAACACTGCAGCGCAGCATGCGGTGGCACGGTGACACGTATCCTCTGTATTTAAACGTCACCCTTGGTGACAGTGGGGGATGTGTCCCAGGGTGGGTGTGCTTGTTGCAGCGTTTTGTTTCGCTTTATTTGATGATTATCTGGATCTGACTCGGGAGTCGGTTTCTTAAATGGACCAATCAGCTGCAGGAAACGCGAACACGTGGTTGATCCGGACCCGCGGAATCCGGATCAGAGAACTGAACCGGGGATTAACGCCGCGATGTGACGTCAGCGAACGTGTGGAGGGCTGCTGGTAACCACGTGATTAGCATGACGGCTGGTTTTACACTGCTGACCCGGAAACAGAAGGACGCAGACCGAGCCTGGCGCCTTCTGGCCGCGTCCTGAGCTCCTGGAGCCGCTTTAGCTTGGCTGTGTCGCGCTGGAACGGGGGTGACGGACGCGGCGCGACGCGTCTTACCTCCCCAGATGCCCAGGCGGAGCTGGGAACTGTCCAGGTTCACCACATAGTCGCCCAGGAAGCGGTTGAGAACGTCCACGACCAGCGACTCGAACACCATCTTCCCGCCTCGCCTCACCTCGCCGCTGACATCTTGCTCTTCTCCGGGACGAGCGCTCCACTTCCGGCATAAACACGGGAACACGAATGGGCGTGGCTCCTGCCAATCATCTCTGACTGCAGCCTATCACATCGCAGCTGGTCCAGTCGTCCCTCCCCTTTCATTCACACACGCGCCTCACAATATATATATATATATATATAAATCATATAAACCATACCATATTACTTATGAAGCACAAAGTACTGTACATTAAATAGAATAATACTTTTTTTTTTTTTTTTACCAGGAACAGGACAGAAAAATTGAACCCCAGCATGATGACACTGCCAGTCTTGCTCAGGACTTTAATGCCTTCGGTCTTAATTCCCACATCCTCGGAGTCCTCAGCACCGTCGCTTCGGATCCTGTAAATCCCCAGTGACGCATCCATCCTCAGCGGCGGAGGCCTGAACAGCAAACCACACGCACAACACTTGCGTTAAGGAGAATGCTGAACACTACAAACCATGAACTGTACACTAAAAATGTGAAGTTGGAGTTCCTACAGTGTTAAGCGCTGAAGGACTTGCAGACATGAACCATCCCAGAGCTTGAAATATCATATAATTTTGGAATCAGATAGACAGTGGTGCTTGATCACAGAGCAGACGTGTAGGTCTGGATGTTCTGTATTTGTGTGAGAACCTGGGACTCTATCTGTACAAACCCGACGTCCAGCTTGGTCTGTCTCAAACCTGTTACATAAGTCTATTTCAGTTCACCGCTCTTAAATCCTTTTGAAGTCTAAAAGTTAATATATTGGTGTGTGTATTTAATTATTGAATTGTAAGTGATTTCCGGGTTGTTCTAACATTTAAAACTACAATGTAAGCTGCACTATCCATCCTTTGGTGGTTTTACTGGCTATCAATAAAAACACCTCAAATGGGTTTTGTCTCATGTCTTAATTGGAGATAAAATGGAAAATATAACTTAATAACCTAATTTCCTATGAATAAAATAAGTTTAAGTTTGACAAACAAATCATTTTCACTTATTTATTGTAATTATTTTATTGTAGCTGCATTTGATAAAAATTAGTTGGACTACTTCAATCCATTGATATATGTCATTTGATTTGGATCTACAGTATATATATTTATTGGATGGAAATCCTGCCCACAGTTTAATTGAGTTCATCCAACGGGTTATCTTTTTCAGTGAAGGGTGATGGTTATCACCGTGTGCTGTGCTGCAGTGTTTCACAATGACAGACTTCTGGTCTTCAGATGAAACAGAACGTCAGAGGTTCTTCAACGTTTCAACACGACAACGAATAGATTAGCTGAATAGATTAAGTGGGGTTGTCCAGCTCTCGGCCTTAAGGTGCGACCCACCCTGATGTCAGTTTAATATCAGATATGTCCCCCAGCGGGGGATTACATATTAAGCGCATTGTTTAAAGTCCAAGATTTTCAAGCAGAGATTGCTTACGGCCATACCAGCCGAAGAACGCCCGGTATCGTCTGATCTCGGAAGCTAAGAAGGCTTGGGCCTGGTCAGTACTTGGATGGGAGACTGCCTGGCAATACCAGGTGCTGTAAGCTTTAACTGTTGAAAAACTTTTTAAATTGAAGTTTTTGGCATCGCTTTGTTAGCTTTTTACTAAATAAAGTTAAGAGTCATTTTCACTCTCGGATGTTTTCCCGCCTTTTTTCTTTTTCTCTTTTTTTTTTTACAAACTGCTCTTCAGGTGTCTGTGTCTGTGAGTGCTCTACGAGAAACTTTCACAGGCTTGCCTGTGCAGTGGGATGCAGCTGAATAGATTAAGTGGGGTTGTCTAGCTCTCGGCCTTAAAGGTGCGACCCACCCTGATGTCAGTTTAATATCAGATCCCCAGTGGGGGATTACATATTAAGCGGATTGTTTAAAGTCCAAGATTTTCAAGCAGAGCTTGCTTACAGCCATACCAGCCGAAGAACGCCCGTTCTCGTCTGATCTCGGAAGCTAAGAAGGCTTGGGCCTAGTCAGTACTTGGAGGGGAGACTGCCTGGCAACACCAGGTGCTGTAAGCTTAAACTGTTGAAAAACTTTTTAAAATGAAGTTTTTTGCATTGTTTTGTTATCTTTTTTCTAAATGAAGGTAAGAGTCATCTTCACTCTCTTGATATGTTTTCTCGCCTTTTTTTTTTTTTTTTTTTTTTTTTACAAACTGCTCTTCAGGTGTCCGTGTCTGTGAGTGCTCCACGAGAATCTTTCACAGGCTTGGCTGTGCAGTGGGATGCAGCTGAATAGATTAAGTGGGGCTGTCCAGCTCTCGGCCTTAAGGTGCGACCCACCCTGATGTCAGTTTAATATCAGATATGTCCCCCAGCGGGGGATTACATATTAAGTGCATTGTTTAAAGTCCAAGATTTTCAAGCAGAGATTGCTTACGGCCATACCAGCCGAAGAACGCCCGGTATCGTCTGATCTCGGAAGCTAAGAAGGCTTGGGCCTGGTTAGTACTTGGATGGGAGACTGCCTGGCAATACCAGGTGCTGTAAGCTTTAACTGTTGAAAAACTTTTTAAATTGAAGTTTTTGGCATCGCTTTGTTAGCTTTTTACTAAATAAAGTTAAGAGTCATTTTCACTCTCGGATGTTTTCCCGCCTTTTTTCTTTTTCTCTTTTTTTTTTACAAACTGCTCTTCAGGTGTCTGTGTCTGTGAGTGCTCTACGAGAAACTTTCACAGGCTTGCCTGTGCAGTGGGATGCAGCTGAATAGATTAAGTGGGGTTGTCTAGCTCTCGGCCTTAAAGGTGCGACCCACCCTGATGTCAGTTTAATATCAGATACGTCCCCCAGTGGGGGATTACATATTAAGCGGATTGTTTAAAGTCCAAGATTTTCAAGCAGAGATTGCTTACAGCCATACCAGCCAAAGAACGCCCGGTCTCGTCTGATCTCGGAAGCTAAGAAGGCTTGGGCCTGGTCAGTACTTGGATGGGAGACTTCCTGGGAATACCAGGTGCTGTAAGCTTGAACTGTTGAAAAACTTTTTAAAATGGAGTTTTTTGAATCGCTTTGTTAGTTTTTTTCTAAATGAAGTTAAGAGTCATTTTTACTCTCGGATATGTTTTCCAGCCTTTTTTTATTTTTTACAAACTGCTCTTCAGGTGTCCGTGTTGTGAGTGCTCTACGAGAATCTTTCACAGGCTTGGCTGTGCAGTGGGATGCAGCTGAATAGATTAAGTGGGGTTGTCCAGCTCTCGGCCTTAAGGTGCGACCCACCCTGATGTCAGTTTAATATCAGATACGTCCCCCAGCGGGGGATTACATATTAAGTGCATTGTTTAAAGCCCAAGATTTTCAAGCAGAGGCTGCTTACGGCCAAACCAGCCGAAGAACGCCCGTTCTCGTCTGATCTCGGAAGCTAAGAAGGCTTGGGCCTGGTCGGTACTTGGATGGGAGACTGCCTGGCAATACCAGGTGCTGTAAGCTTAAACTGTTGAAAAACTTTTTAAAATGAAGTTTTTTGCATCGCTTTGTTATCTTTTTTCTAAAGTAAGTTAAGAGGTATTTTCACTCTCGGTTATGTTTTGAAGCCTTTTTTGTTTAAAGTCCAAGATTTTCAAGCAGAGCTTGCTTACAGCCATACCAGCCGAAGAACGCCCGTTCTCGTCTGATCTCGGAAGCTAAGAAGGCTTGGGCCTAGTCAGTACTTGGAGGGGAGACTGCCTGGCAACACCAGGTGCTGTAAGCTTAAACTGTTGAAAAACTTTTTAAAATGAAGTTTTTTGCATTGTTTTGTTATCTTTTTTCTAAATGAAGGTAAGAGTCATCTTCACTCTCTTGATATGTTTTCTCGCCTTTTTTTTTTTTTTTTTTTTTTTTTTTTTTTTACAAACTGCTCTTCAGGTGTCCGTGTCTGTGAGTGCTCCATGAGAATCTTTCGCAGGCTTGGCTGTGCAGTGGGATGCAGCTGAATAGATTAAGTGGGGCTGTCCAGCTCTCGGCCTTAAGGTGCGACCCACCCTGATGTCAGTTTAATATCAGATACGTCCCCCAGCGGGGGATTACATATTAAGTGCATTGTTTAAAGTCCAAGATTTTCAAGCAGATATTGCTTACGGCCATACCAGCCGAAGAACGCCCGTTCTCGTCTGATCTCGGAAAGCTAAGAAGGCTTGGGCCTGGTCAGTACTTGGAGGGGAGACTGCCTGGGAATACCAGGTGCTGTGAGCTTTAACTGTTGAAAAACTTTTTAAAATGAAGTTTTTTGCATCGCTTTGTTATCTTTTTTCTAAAGTAAGTTAAGAGGTATTTTAACTCTTGGTTATGTTTTGAAGCCTTTTTTGTTTAAAGTCCAAGATTTTCAAGCAGAGATTGCTTAAGGCCATACCGGCCGAAGATCGCCCGGTCTCGTCTGATCTCGGAAGCTTAGAAGGCTTGGGCCTGGTTAGTACTGGGATGGGAGACTGCCTGGGAATACCAGGTGCTGTAAGCTTTTTTGTAAAGTAAGTTAAGAGGTATTTTCACTCTTGGTTATGTTTTGAAGCCTTTTTTGTTTAAAGTCCAAGATTTTCAAGCAGAGCTTGCTTACGGCCATACCAGCCGAAGAATGCCCGGTCTCGTCTGATCTCGGAAGCTAAGAAGACTTGGGCCAGGTTAGTACTTGGATGGGAGACTGCCTGGCAATACCAGGTGCTGTAAGCTTTAACTGTTGAAAAACTTTTTAAAATGAAGTTTTTTGCATCGCTTTGTTATCTTTTTTCTAAAGTAAATTAAGAGGTATTTTCACTCTTGGATATGTTTTGAAGCCTTTTTTGTTTAAAGTCTAAGATTTTCAAGCAGAGCTTGCTTACGGCCATACCAGCCGAAGAACGCCCAGTCTCGTCTGATCTCGGAAGCTAAGAAGGCTTGGGCCTGGTTAGTACTTGGACGGGAGACTGCCTGGCAATACCAGGTGCTGTAAGCTTTAACTGTTGAAAAACTTTTTAAAATGAAGTTTTTTGCATCGCTTTGTTATCTTTTTTCTAAAGTAAATTAAGAGGTATTTTCACTCTTGGATATGTTTTGAAGCCTTTTTTGTTTAAAGTCCAAGATTTTAGAGCAGAGATTGCTTAAGACCATACCAGCCGAAGAACGCCCGTTCTCGTCTGATCTCGGAAGCTAAGAGGGCTTGGACCTGGTTAGTACTTGGATGGGAGACCTCCTGGGAATACCAGGTGCTGTAAGCTTTAACTGTTGAAAAACTTTTTAAAATGAAGTTTTTTTGCATCGCTTTGTTAGTTTTTTCTAAAGTAAGTTAAGAGGTATTTTCACTCTGTGATATGTTTTCAAGCCTAGGTTGTTTAAAGTCCAAAATTTTCAAGCAGAGATTGCTTACGGCCATACCAGCCCAAGAACGCCTGGTCTCGTCTGATCTTGGAAGCTAAGAAGGCTTGGGCCTGGTTAGTACTTGGATGGGAGACCTCCTGGGGATACCAGGTGCTTTAACTGTTGAAAAACTTTTTAAAATGAAGTTTTTTTGCATCGCTTTGTTAGTTTTTTCTAAAGTAAGTTAAGAGGTATTTTCACTCTGTGATATGTTTTGAAGCCTAGGTTGTTTAAAGTCCAAGATTTTCAAGCAGAGATTGCATACGGCCATACCAGCCCAAGAACGCCCGGTCTCGTCTGATCTCGGAAGCTAAGAAGGCTTGGGCCTGGTTAGTACTTGGATGGGAGACCTCCTGGGAATACCAGGTTCTGTAAGCTTTAACTGTTGAAAAACTTTTTAAAATTAGGTTTTTTTGCATCGCTTTGTTAATTTTTTTCTAAAGTAAGTTAAGAGGTATTTTCACTCTGTGATATGTTTTCAAGCCTAGGTTGTTTAAAGTCCAAGATTTTCAAGCAGAGGTTGCATACGGCCATACCAGCCCAAGAACGCCCGGTCTCGTCTGATCTTGGAAGCTAAGAAGGCTTGGGCCTGGTTAGTACTTGGATGGGAGACCTCCTGGGGATACCAGGTGCTTTAACTGTTGAAAAACTTTTTAAAATGAAGTTTTTTTGCATCGCTTTGTTAGTTTTTTTCTAAAGTAAGTTAAGAGGTATTTTCACTCTGTGATATGTTTTCAAGCCTAGGTTGTTTAAAGTCCAAGATTTTCAAGCAGAGATTGCTTACGGCCATACCAGCCCAAGAACGCCCGGTCTCGTCTGATCTCGGAAGCTAAGAAGGCTTGGGCCTTGTTAGTACTTGGATGGGAGACCTCCTGGGAATACCAGGTGCTGTAAGCTTTAACTGTTGAAAAACTTTTTAAAATGAAGTTTTTTTGCATCGCTTTGTTAGTTTTTTCTAAAGTAAGTTAAGAGGTATTTTCACTCTGTGATATGTTTTCAAGCCTAGGTTGTTTAAAATCCAAGATTTTCAAGCAGAGATTGCTTACGGCCATACCAGCCCAAGAACGCCCGGTCTCGTCTGATCTTGGAAGCTAAGAAGGCTTGGACCTGGTTAGTACTTGGATGGGAGACCTCCTGGGAATACCAGGTGCTGTAAGCTTTAACTGGTGAAAAACTTTTCAAATGAAGTTTTTTTGCATCGCTTTGTTAGTTTTTTTCTAAAGTAATTTAAGAGGTATTTTCACTCTGTGATATGTTTTCAAGCCTAGGTTGTTTAAAGTCCAAGATTTTCAAGCAGAGATTGCTTACGGCCATACCAGCCCAAGAACGCCCGGTCTCGTCTGATCTCGGAAGCTAAGAAGGCTTGGGCCTGGTTAGTACTTGGATGGGAGATCTCCTGGGAATACCAGGTTCTGTAAGCTTTAACTGTTGAATAACTTTTTAAAATTAGTTTTTTTGCATCGCTTTGTTAATTTTTTTCTAAAGTAAGTTAAGAGGTATTTTCACTCTGTGATATTTTTTCAAGCCTAGGTTGTTTAAAGTCCAAGATTTTCAAGCAGAGATTGCTTACGGCCATACCAGCCCAAGAACGCCCGGTCTCGTCTGATCTCGGAAGCTAAGAAGGCTTGGGCCTGGTTAGAACTTGGATGGCAGACCTCCTGGAAATACCAGGTACTGTAAGCATTAACTGTTTAAAAACTTTTAAAATGAAGTTTATTTGCATCGCTTTGTTAGTTTTTTTCTAAAGTAAGTTAAGAGGTATTTTCACTCTGTGATATGTTTTCAAGCCTAGGTTGTTTAAAGTCCAAGATTTTCAAGCAGAGATTGCTTACGGCCATACCAGCCCAAGAACGCCCGGTCTCGTCTGATCTCGGAAGCTAAGAAGGCTTGGGCCTGGTTAGTAGTTGGATGGGAGACCTCCTGGGAATACCAGGTGCTTTAACTGTTGAAAAACTTTTTAAAATGAAGTTTTTTTGCATCGCTTTGTTAGTTTTTTTCTAAAGTAAGTTAAGAGGTATTTTCACTCTGTGATATGTTTTCAAGCCTAGGTTGTTTAAAGTCCAAGATTTTCAAGCAGCGATTGCTTACGGCCATACCAGCCCAAGAACGCCCGGTCTCGTCTGATCTCGGAAGCTAAGAAGGCTTGGGCTTGGTTAGTACTTGGATGGGAGACCTCCTGGGAATACCAGGTGCTGTAAGCTTTAAATGTTGAAAAACTTTTTCAAATAATAGTTTTTTGCATCGCTTTGTTAGTTTTTTTCTAAAGTAAGTTAAGAGGTAATTTCACTCTTTGATATGTTTTTAAGCCTAGGTTGTTTAAAGTGCAAGATTTTCAAGCAGAGGTTGCTTACGGCCATACCAACCTAAGATCTCCCGGTCTCGTCTGATCTCGGAAGCTAAGAAGGCTTGGGCCTGGTTAGTACTTGGATGGGAGACCTCCTGGGAATACCAGGTGCTGTAAGCTTTAACTGTTGAAAACTTTTTTAAATCAAGTTTTTTGCATCGCTTTGTTAGTTTTTTTCTAAAGTAAGTTAAGAGGTATTTTCACTCTGTGATATGTTTTCAAGCCTAGGTTGTTTAAAGTCCAAGATTTTCAAGCAGAGATTGCTTACGGCCATACCAGCCCAAGAACGCCCGGTCTCGTCTGATCTCGGAAGCTAAGAAGGCT
>NW_021629946.1:0-42147 GCF_900700375.1 Denticeps clupeoides
TTGTTCATTCATTTGTCTTTCTTATTGTTCCAGGCTCTGTCCTTCCTCACTGGAGTTTGATTCTTATTGTTTCTCTTGTTTCCCTCTAGAATGTCTGTTTCTTGCAACAGTGGTTTGTGACATTTAGATTGATTTCATAGTCAATTGAGATGTGAACTAAAGTCAATTGTGCCTTACTAAATTATATTTCTTCACTGAATTTATTAAGCCAAATCCTCATTTAATAAGCAATCCACTTATTTAGCACACAATATCAGATAATATCTTCTGTTTAGGCATGAGCAAAAACCCAACTGTGGAAGGCAGGCCCTTGTACATGAATAAACACCTAGTGCCAAGTGAAAGGGCTACAAGGTATGAGCCGAAATAGCTCAGTTGGGAGAGCGTTAGACTGAAGATCTAAAGGTCCCGGGTTTCGGCAAAGCTCTTTGGACTGTGTACATGCAATTTTTGGTTTGTTAAAGACCTACGCTTTATCTGGAAATTGACCTCCTCCTCACAGGCAAGAACAATTACCAGGTCTCAAAAAGCCAACAAATGGCCTGAAGTGCCAAGACAAGAGAGGCCTGCATTCTTGTATCAATGGTTTTATCTGGAAAAAGCATAAACCTTTGGGTTCCATAAACAGAAATCTAATTGTGTTCAAAAACATGATTTTTTTTTTAATGGAGATCAAGGTAATCTCTAATGGCAAATAAAAAACACGAGCATCGCCTCCACGTCGGGGAATCGAACCCCGGTCTCCCGCGTGACAGGCGGGGATACTCACCACTATACTAACGAGGAGCTGGCCCTGCTTCTTTGTTATCATAGGTCTTTAGAACTTCAAGCATGTTTGTTTCTTGCAACAGTGGTTTGTGACATTTAGATTGATTTCATAGTAGGTATGAGGTATGAGCCGAAATAGCTCAGTTGGGAGAGCGTTAGACTGAAGAGCTAAAGGTCCCTGGTGAAATCCAGGGTTTCGGCAAAGCTGTTTGGACTGTGTAAATGCAATTTTTGGTTTGTTAACAAAGACCTATGCTTTATCTGGAAACTGACCTCCCCCTCACAGGCAAGAACAATTACCAGGTCTCAAAAAAGCCAACAAATGGCCTGAAGTGCCAAGACAAGAGCGGCCTGCATTCTTGTATCATGGTTTTATCTGGAAAAAGCATAAACCTCAAAGGAGAAACTTATTGATCAGTTGCAACACTTCTGTGAGATAAACGTCCATTATAAAAGAAAGGATTCAAACCTCATACAGAGGCCTCTTTCCCCCTCAACTGCTCGGGGGGTTCTACTCTCACATTGTTCCTGCATTCAGCTTTTCTACTTCTAACCAGGGTCTGGGCCTCCCTCACTGGAGTTTGTTTCTTATTCTTTCTCTTTGTTTCCCTCTATATTTATTTTTTGTGTCTATTTGGGTTCTTTTGTTACAATGGAACAATTTTACATATATTAGTTCCATAAAAACAGGCAAGAACAATTACCAGGTCTCAAAAAAGCCAACAAAAACGCCTGAAGTGCCAAGACAAGAGAGGCCTGCATTCTTGTATCAATGGTTTTATCTGGAAAAGCATAAACCTTTGGGTTCCATAAACAGAAATCTAATTGTGTTCAAAAACATGATTTTTTTTTTAATGGAGATCAAGGTAATCTCTAATGGCAAATAAAAAACACAAAAGCATCGCCTCCCCGTCGGGGAATCGAACCCGGTATCCCCGCCTGTCACGCGGGGATACTCACCACTATACTAACGAGGAGCTGGCCCTGCTTCTTTGTTATCATAGGTCTTTAGAACTTCAAGCATGTTTGTTTCTTGCAACAGTGGTTTGTGACATTTAGATTGATTTCATAGTAGGTATGAGGTATGAGCCGAAATAGCTCAGTTGGGAGAGCGTTAGACTGAAGATCTAAAGGTCCCTGGTGAAATCCAGGGTTTCGGCAAAGCTGTTTGGACTGTGTAAATGCAATTTTTGGTTTGTTAACAAAGACCTATGCTTTATCTGGAAACTGACCTCCCCCTCACAGGCAAGAACAATTACCAGGTCTCAAAAAAGCCAACAAATGGCCTGAAGTGCCAAGACAAGAGAGGCCTGCATTCTTGTATCATGGGTTTTATCTGGAAAAAGCATAAACCTCAAAGGAGAAACTGATTGATCAGTTGCAACACTTCTGTGAGATAAACGTCCATTATAAAAGAAAGGATTCAAACTTCATTCAGAGGCCTCTTTCCCCCTCAACTGCTCGGGGGGTTCTACTCTCACATTGTTCCTGCATTCAGCTTTTCTACTTCTACCAAGGTCTGGCCTCCCTCACTGGAGTTTGTTTCTTATTCTTTCTCTTTGTTTCCCTCTATAATTTATTTTTTGTGTCTATTTTGGGTTCTTTTGTTATAATGGAACCATTTTACATATATTAGTTCCATAAAAAGAATTCTTATTGTGTTTATGAACTAGAACCTGTTCAATCATTTAAAATCTATTGTGCCATGACTGTTAATGTCCATCTAACATCAGATAAGTTCAAAAAACAAGTTCAAACCTCATTCAGAGGGCTCCGTCCGGGTACTACTCTCACATTGTTCATTCATTTGTCTTTTCTTATTGTTCCAGGCTCTGTCCTTCCTCACTGGAGTTTGATTCTTATTGTTTCTCTTTGTTTCCCTCTAGAATGTCTGTTTCTTGCAACAGTGGTTTGTGACATTTAGATTGATTTCATAGTCAATTGAGATGTGAACTAAAGTCAATTGTGCCTTACTAAATTATATTTCTTCACTGAATTTATTAAGCCAAATCCTCATTTAATAAGCAATCCACTTATTTAGCACACAATATCAGATAATATCTTCTGTTTAGGCATGAGCAAAAACCCAACTGTGGAAGGCAGGCCCTTGTACATGAATAAACACCTAGTGCCAAGTGAAAGGGCTACAAGGTATGAGCCGAAATAGCTCAGTTGGGAGAGCGTTAGACTGAAGATCTAAAGGTCCCTGGTTCAATCCCGGGTTTCGGCAAAGCTCTTTGGACTGTGTACATGCAATTTTTGGTTTGTTAAAGACCTACGCTTTATCTGGAAATTGACCTCCTCCTCACAGGCAAGAACAATTACCAGGTCTCAAAAAAGCCAAAAAATGGCCTGAAGTGCCAAGACAAGAGAGGCCTGCATTCTTGTATCAATGGTTTTATCTGGAAAAAGCATAAACCTTTGGGTTCCATAAACAGAAATCTAATTGTGTTCAAAAACATGATTTTTTTTTTAATGGAGATCAAGGTAATCTCTAATGGCAAATAAAAAACACAAGAGCATCGCCTCCCCGTCGGGGAATCGAACCCCGGTCTCCCGCGTGACAGGCGGGGATACTCACCACTATACTAACGAGGAGCTGGCCCTGCTTCTTTGTTATCATAGGTCTTTAGAACTTCAAGCATGTTTGTTTCTTGCAACAGTGGTTTGTGACATTTAGATTGATTTCATAGTAGGTATGAGGTATGAGCCGAAATAGCTCAGTTGGGAGAGCGTTAGACTGAAGCTGTTTGGACTGTGTAAATGCATTTTTGGTTTGTTAACAAAGACCTATGCTTTATCTGGAAACTGACCTCCCCCTCACAGGCAAGAACAATTACCAGGTCTCAAAAAGGCCAACAAATGGCCTGAAGTGCCAAGGCAAGAGAGGCCTGCATTCTTGTATCAATGGTTTTATCTGGAAAAAGCATAAACCTCAAAGGAGAAACTGATTGATCAGTTGCAACACTTCTGTGAGATAAACGTCCATTATAAAAGAAGGATTCAAACCTCATACAGAGGCATCTTTCCCCCTCAACTGCTCGGGGGGTTCTACTCTCACATTGTTCCTGCATTCAGCTTTTCTACTTCTACCAGGGTCTGGCCTCCCTCACTGGAGTTTGTTTCTTATTCTTTCTCTTTGTTTCCCTCTATAATTTATTTTTTGTGTCTATTTTGGGTTCTTTGTTACAATGGAACAATTTTACATATATTAGTTCCATAAAAACAGGCAAGAACAATTACCAGGTCTCAAAAAAGCCAACAAAACGCCTGAAGTGCCAAGACAAGAGAGGCCTGCATTCTTGTATCAATGGTTTTATCTGGAAAAAGCATAAACCTTTGGGTTCCATAAACAGAAATCTAATTGTGTTCAAAAACATGATTTTTTTTTTAATGGAGATCAAGGTAATCTCTAATGGCAAATAAAAAACACAAGAGCATCGCCTCCCCGTCGGGGAATCGAACCCCGGTCTCCCGCGTGACAGGCGTGGATACTCACCACTATACTAACGAGGAGCTGGCCCTGCTTCTTTGTTATCATAGGTCTTTAGAACTTCAAGCATGTTTGTTTCTTGCAACAGTGGTTTGTGACATTTAGATTGATTTCATAGTAGGTATGAGGTATGAGCCGAAATAGCTCAGTTGGGAGAGCGTTAGACTGAAGATCTAAAGGTCCCTGGTTCAATCCCGGGTTTCGGCAAAGCTGTTTGGACTGTGTAAATGCAATTTTGGTTTGTTAACAAAGACCTATGCTTTATCTGGAAACTGACCTCCCCCTCACAGGCAAGAACAATTACCAGGTCTCAAAAAGGCCAACAAATGGCCTGAAGTGCCAAGACAAGAGAGGCCTGCATTCTTGTATCAATGGTTTTATCTGGAAAAAGCATAAACCTCAAAGGAGAAACTGATTGATCAGTTGCAACACTTCTGTGAGATAAACGTCCATTATAAAAGAAAGGATTCAAACCTCATACAGAGGCCTCTTTCCCCCTCAACTGCTCGGGGGGTTCTACTCTCACATTGTTCCTGCATTCAGCTTTTCTACTTCTACCAGGGTCTGGCCTCCCTCACTGGAGTTTGTTTCTTATTCTTTCTCTTTGTTTCCCTCTATAATTTATTTTTTGTGTCTATTTTGGGTTCTGTTGTTACAATGGAACAATTTTACATATATTAGTTCCATAAAAACAGGCAAGAACAATTACCAGGTCTCAAAAAAGCCAACAAAAACGCCTGAAGTGCCAAGACAAGAGAGGCCTGCATTCTTGTATCAATGGTTTTATCTGGAAAAAGCATAAACCTTTGGGTTCCATAAACAGAAATCTAATTGTGTTCAAAAACATGATTTTTTTTTTTAATGGAGATCAAGGTAATCTCTAATGGCAAATAAAAAACACAAAAGCATCGCCTCCCCGTCGGGGAATCGAACCCCGGTCTCCCGCGTGACAGGCGGGGATACTCACCACTATACTAACGAGGAGCTGGCCCTGCTTCTTTGTTATCATAGGTCTTTAGAACTTCAAGCATGTTTGTTTCTTGCAACAGTGGTTTGTGACATTTAGATTGATTTCATAGTAGGTATGAGGTATGAGCCGAAATAGCTCAGTTGGGAGAGCGTTAGACTGAAGATCTAAAGGTCCCTGGTTCAATCCCGGGTTTCGGCAAAGCTGTTTGGACTGTGTAAATGCAATTTTTGGTTTGTTAACAAAGACCTATGCTTTATCTGGAAACTGACCTCCCCCTCACAGGCAAGAACAATTACCAGGTCTCAAAAAGGCCAACAAATGGCCTGAAGTGCCAAGACAAGAGCGGCCTGCATTCTTGTATCAATGGTTTTATCTGGAAAAAGCATAAACCTCAAAGGAGAAACTGATTGATCAGTTGCAACACTTCTGTGAGATAAACGTCCATTATAAAAGAAAGGATTCAAACCTCATACAGAGGCCTCTTTCCCCCTCAACTGCTCGGGGGGTTCTACTCTCACATTGTTCCTGCATTCAGCTTTTCTACTTCTACCAGGGTCTGGCCTCCCTCACTGGAGTTTGTTTCTTATTCTTTCTCTTTGTTTCCCTCTATAATTTATTTTTTGTGTCTATTTTGGGTTCTTTTGTTACAATGGAACAATTTTACATATATTAGTTCCATAAAAACAGGCAAGAACAATTACCAGGTCTCAAAAAAGCCAACAAAAACGCCTGAAGTGCCAAGACAAGAGAGGCCTGCATTCTTGTATCAATGGTTTTATCTGGAAAAAGCATAAACCTTTGGGTTCCATAAACAGAAATCTAATTGTGTTCAAAAACATGATTTTTTTTTTAATGGAGATCAAGGTAATCTCTAATGGCAAATAAAAAACACAAAAGCATCGCCTCCCCGTCGGGGAATCGAACCCCGGTCTCCCGCGTGACAGGCGGGGATACTCACCACTATACTAACGAGGAGCTGGCCCTGCTTCTTTGTTATCATAGGTCTTTAGAACTTCAAGCATGTTTGTTTCTTGCAACAGTGGTTTGTGACATTTAGATTGATTTCATAGTAGGTATGAGGTATGAGCCGAAATAGCTCAGTTGGGAGAGCGTTAGACTGAAGATCTAAAGGTCCCTGGTTCAATCCCGGGTTTCGGCAAAGCTGTTTGGACTGTGTAAATGCAATTTTTGGTTTGTTAACAAAGACCTATGCTTTATCTGGAAACTGACCTCCCCCTCACAGGCAAGAACAATTACCAGGTCTCAAAAAGGCCAACAAATGGCCTGAAGTGCCAAGACAAGAGAGGCCTGCATTCTTGTATCAATGGTTTTATCTGGAAAAAGCATAAACCTCAAAGGAGAAACTGATTGATCAGTTGCAACACTTCTGTGAGATAAACGTCCATTATAAAAGAAAGGATTCAAACCTCATACAGAGGCCTCTTTCCCCCTCAACTGCTCGGGGGGTTCTACTCTCACATTGTTCCTGCATTCAGCTTTTCTACTTCTACCAGGGTCTGGCCTCCCTCACTGGAGTTTGTTTCTTATTCTTTCTCTTTGTTTCCCTCTATAATTTATTTTTTGTGTCTATTTTGGGTTCTTTTGTTACAATGGAACAATTTTACATATATTAGTTCCATAAAAACAGGCAAGAACAATTACCAGGTCTCAAAAAAGCCAACAAAAACGCCTGAAGTGCCAAGACAAGAGAGGCCTGCATTCTTGTATCAATGGTTTTATCTGGAAAAAGCATAAACCTTTGGGTTCCATAAACAGAAATCTAATTGTGTTCAAAAACATGATTTTTTTTTTAATGGAGATCAAGGTAATCTCTAATGGCAAATAAAAAACACAAAAGCATCGCCTCCCCGTCGGGGAATCGAACCCCGGTCTCCCGCGTGACAGGCGGGGATACTCACCACTATACTAACGAGGAGCTGGCCCTGCTTCTTTGTTATCATAGGTCTTTAGAACTTCAAGCATGTTTGTTTCTTGCAACAGTGGTTTGTGACATTTAGATTGATTTCATAGTAGGTATGAGGGTATGAGCCGAAATAGCTCAGTTGGGAGAGCGTTAGACTGAAGATCTAAAGGTCCCTGGTTCAATCCCGGGTTTCGGCAAAGCTGTTTGGACTGTGTAAATGCAATTTTTGGTTTGTTAACAAAGACCTATGCTTTATCTGGAAACTGACCTCCCCCTCACAGGCAAGAACAATTACCAGGTCTCAAAAAGGCCAACAAATGGCCTGAAGTGCCAAGACAAGAGCGGCCTGCATTCTTGTATCAATGGTTTTATCTGGAAAAAGCATAAACCTCAAAGGAGAAACTGATTGATCAGTTGCAACACTTCTGTGAGATAAACGTCCATTATAAAAGAAAGGATTCAAACCTCATACAGAGGCCTCTTTCCCCCTCAACTGCTCGGGGGGTTCTACTCTCACATTGTTCCTGCATTCAGCTTTTCTACTTCTACCAGGGTCTGGCCTCCCTCACTGGAGTTTGTTTCTTATTCTTTCTCTTTGTTTCCCTCTATAATTTATTTTTTGTGTCTATTTTGGGTTCTTTTGTTACAATGGAACAATTTTACATATATTAGTTCCATAAAAACAGGCAAGAACAATTACCAGGTCTCAAAAAAGCCAACCAAAACGCCTGAAGTGCCAAGACAAGAGAGGCCTGCATTCTTGTATCAATGGTTTTATCTGGAAAAAGCATAAACCTTTGGGTTCCATAAACAGAAATCTAATTGTGTTCAAAAACATGATTTTTTTTTTAATGGAGATCAAGGTAATCTCTAATGGCAAATAAAAAACACAAAAGCATCGCCTCCCCGTCGGGGAATCGAACCCCGGTCTCCCGCGTGACAGGCGGGGATACTCACCACTATACTAACGAGGAGCTGGCCCTGCTTCTTTGTTATCATAGGTCTTTAGAACTTCAAGCATGTTTGTTTCTTGCAACAGTGGTTTGTGACATTTAGATTGATTTCATAGTAGGTATGAGGTATGAGCCGAAATAGCTCAGTTGGGAGAGCGTTAGACTGAAGATCTAAAGGTCCCTGGTTCAATCCCGGGTTTCGGCAAAGCTGTTTGGACTGTGTAAATGCAATTTTTGGTTTGTTAACAAAGACCTATGCTTTATCTGGAAACTGACCTCCCCCTCACAGGCAAGAACAATTACCAGGTCTCAAAAAGGCCAACAAATGGCCTGAAGTGCCAAGACAAGAGCGGCCTGCATTCTTGTATCAATGGTTTTATCTGGAAAAAGCATAAACCTCAAAGGAGAAACTGATTGATCAGTTGCAACACTTCTGTGAGATAAACGTCCATTATAAAAGAAAGGATTCAAACCTCATACAGAGGCCTCTTTCCCCCTCAACTGCTCGGGGGGTTCTACTCTCACATTGTTCCTGCATTCAGCTTTTCTACTTCTACCAGGGTCTGGCCTCCCTCACTGGAGTTTGTTTCTTATTCTTTCTCTTTGTTTCCCTCTATAATTTATTTTTTGTGTCTATTTTGGGTTCTTTTGTTACAATGGAACAATTTTACATATATTAGTTCCATAAAAACAGGCAAGAACAATTACCAGGTCTCAAAAAAGCCAACAAAAACGCCTGAAGTGCCAAGACAAGAGAGGCCTGCATTCTTGTATCAATGGTTTTATCTGGAAAAAGCATAAACCTTTGGGTTCCATAAACAGAAATCTAATTGTGTTCAAAAACATGATTTTTTTTTTAATGGAGATCAAGGTAATCTCTAATGGCAAATAAAAAACACAAAGCATCGCCTCCCCGTCGGGGAATCGAACCCCGGTCTCCCGCGTGACAGGCGGGGATACTCACCACTATACTAACGAGGAGCTGGCCCTGCTTCTTTGTTATCATAGGTCTTTAGAACTTCAAGCATGTTTGTTTCTTGCAACAGTGGTTTGTGACATTTAGATTGATTTCATAGTAGGTATGAGGTATGAGCCGAAATAGCTCAGTTGGGAGAGCGTTAGACTGAAGATCTAAAGGTCCCTGGTTCAATCCCGGGTTTCGGCAAAGCTGTTTGGACTGTGTAAATGCAATTTTTGGTTTGTTAACAAAGACCTATGCTTTATCTGGAAACTGACCTCCCCCTCACAGGCAAGAACAATTACCAGGTCTCAAAAAGGCCAACAAATGGCCTGAAGTGCCAAGACAAGAGAGGCCTGCATTCTTGTATCAATGGTTTTATCTGGAAAAAGCATAAACCTCAAAGGAGAAACTGATTGATCAGTTGCAACACTTCTGTGAGATAAACGTCCATTATAAAAGAAAGGATTCAAACCTCATACAGAGGCCTCTTTCCCCCTCAACTGCTCGGGGGGTTCTACTCTCACATTGTTCCTGCATTCAGCTTTTCTACTTCTACCAGGGTCTGGCCTCCCTCACTGGAGTTTGTTTCTTATTCTTTCTCTTTGTTTCCCTCTATAATTTATTTTTTGTGTCTATTTTGGGTTCTTTTGTTACAATGGAACAATTTTACATATATTAGTTCCATAAAAACAGGCAAGAACAATTACCAGGTCTCAAAAAAGCCAACAAAAACGCCTGAAGTGCCAAGACAAGAGAGGCCTGCATTCTTGTATCAATGGTTTTATCTGGAAAAAGCATAAACCTTTGGGTTCCATAAACAGAAATCTAATTGTGTTCAAAAACATGATTTTTTTTTTTAATGGAGATCAAGGTAATCTCTAATGGCAAATAAAAAACACAAAAGCATCGCCTCCCCGTCGGGGAATCGAACCCCGGTCTCCCGCGTGACAGGCGGGGATACTCACCACTATACTAACGAGGAGCTGGCCCTGCTTCTTTGTTATCATAGGTCTTTAGAACTTCAAGCATGTTTGTTTCTTGCAACAGTGGTTTGTGACATTTAGATTGATTTCATAGTAGGTATGAGGTATGAGCCGAAATAGCTCAGTTGGGAGAGCGTTAGACTGAAGATCTAAAGGTCCCTGGTTCAATCCCGGGTTTCGGCAAAGCTGTTTGGACTGTGTAAATGTAATTTTTGGTTTGTTAACAAAGACCTATGCTTTATCTGGAAACTGACCTCCCCCTCACAGGCAAGAACAATTACCAGGTCTCAAAAAGGCCAACAAATGGCCTGAAGTGCCAACACAAGAGCGGCCTGCATTCTTGTATCAATGGTTTTATCTGGAAAAAGCATAAACCTCAAAGGAGAAACTGATTGATCAGTTGCAACACTTCTGTGAGATAAACGTCCATTATAAAAGAAAGGATTCAAACCTCATACAGAGGCCTCTTTCCCCCTCAACTGCTCGGGGGGTTCTACTCTCACATTGTTCCTGCATTCAGCTTTTCTACTTCTACCAGGGTCTGGCCTCCCTCACTGGAGTTTGTTTCTTATTCTTTCTCTTTGTTTCCCTCTATAATTTATTTTTTGTGTCTATTTTGGGTTCTTTTGTTACAATGGAACAATTTTACATATATTAGTTCCATAAAAACAGGCAAGAACAATTACCAGGTCTCAAAAAAGCCAACAAAAACGCCTGAAGTGCCAAGACAAGAGAGGCCTGCATTCTTGTATCAATGGTTTTATCTGGAAAAAGCATAAACCTTTGGGTTCCATAAACAGAAATCTAATTGTGTTCAAAAACATGATTTTTTTTTTTAATGGAGATCAAGGTAATCTCTAATGGCAAATAAAAAACACAAAAGCATCGCCTCCCCGTCGGGGAATCGAACCCCGGTCTCCCGCGTGACAGGCGGGGATACTCACCACTATACTAACGAGGAGCTGGCCCTGCTTCTTTGTTATCATAGGTCTTTAGAACTTCAAGCATGTTTGTTTCTTGCAACAGTGGTTTGTGACATTTAGATTGATTTCATAGTAGGTATGAGGTATGAGCCGAAATAGCTCAGTTGGGAGAGCGTTAGACTGAAGATCTAAAGGTCCCTGGTTCAATCCCGGGTTTCGGCAAAGCTGTTTGGACTGTGTAAATGCAATTTTTGGTTTGTTAACAAAGACCTATGCTTTATCTGGAAACTGACCTCCCCCTCACAGGCAAGAACAATTACCAGGTCTCAAAAAGGCCAACAAATGGCCTGAAGTGCCAAGACAAGAGAGGCCTGCATTCTTGTATCAATGGTTTTATCTGGAAAAAGCATAAACCTCAAAGGAGAAACTGATTGATCAGTTGCAACACTTCTGTGAGATAAACGTCCATTATAAAAGAAAGGATTCAAACCTCATACAGAGGCCTCTTTCCCCCTCAACTGCTCGGGGGGTTCTACTCTCACATTGTTCCTGCATTCAGCTTTTCTACTTCTACCAGGGTCTGGCCTCCCTCACTGGAGTTTGTTTCTTATTCTTTCTCTTTGTTTCCCTCTATAATTTATTTTTTGTGTCTATTTTGGGTTCTTTTGTTACAATGGAACAATTTTACATATATTAGTTCCATAAAAACAGGCAAGAACAATTACCAGGTCTCAAAAAAGCCAACAAAAACGCCTGAAGTGCCAAGACAAGAGAGGCCTGCATTCTTGTATCAATGGTTTTATCTGGAAAAAGCATAAACCTTTGGGTTCCATAAACAGAAATCTAATTGTGTTCAAAAACATGATTTTTTTTTTTAATGGAGATCAAGGTAATCTCTAATGGCAAATAAAAAACACAAAAGCATCGCCTCCCCGTCGGGGAATCGAACCCCGGTCTCCCGCGTGACAGGCGGGGATACTCACCACTATACTAACGAGGAGCTGGCCCTGCTTCTTTGTTATCATAGGTCTTTAGAACTTCAAGCATGTTTGTTTCTTGCAACAGTGGTTTGTGACATTTAGATTGATTTCATAGTAGGTATGAGGTATGAGCCGAAATAGCTCAGTTGGGAGAGCGTTAGACTGAAGATCTAAAGGTCCCTGGTTCAATCCCGGGTTTCGGCAAAGCTGTTTGGACTGTGTAAATGTAATTTTTGGTTTGTTAACAAAGACCTATGCTTTATCTGGAAACTGACCTCCCCCTCACAGGCAAGAACAATTACCAGGTCTCAAAAAGGCCAACAAATGGCCTGAAGTGCCAAGACAAGAGCGGCCTGCATTCTTGTATCAATGGTTTTATCTGGAAAAAGCATAAACCTCAAAGGAGAAACTGATTGATCAGTTGCAACACTTCTGTGAGATAAACGTCCATTATAAAAGAAAGGATTCAAACCTCATACAGAGGCCTCTTTCCCCCTCAACTGCTCGGGGGGTTCTACTCTCACATTGTTCCTGCATTCAGCTTTTCTACTTCTACCAGGGTCTGGCCTCCCTCACTGGAGTTTGTTTCTTATTCTTTCTCTTTGTTTCCCTCTATAATTTATTTTTTGTGTCTATTTTGGGTTCTTTTGTTACAATGGAACAATTTTACATATATTAGTTCCATAAAAACAGGCAAGAACAATTACCAGGTCTCAAAAAAGCCAACAAAAACGCCTGAAGTGCCAAGACAAGAGAGGCCTGCATTCTTGTATCAATGGTTTTATCTGGAAAAAGCATAAACCTTTGGGTTCCATAAACAGAAATCTAATTGTGTTCAAAAACATGATTTTTTTTTTTTAATGGAGATCAAGGTAATCTCTAATGGCAAATAAAAAACACAAAAGCATCGCCTCCCCGTCGGGGAATCGAACCCCGGTCTCCCGCGTGACAGGCGGGGATACTCACCACTATACTAACGAGGAGCTGGCCCTGCTTCTTTGTTATCATAGGTCTTTAGAACTTCAAGCATGTTTGTTTCTTGCAACAGTGGTTTGTGACATTTAGATTGATTTCATAGTAGGTATGAGGGTATGAGCCGAAATAGCTCAGTTGGGAGAGCGTTAGACTGAAGATCTAAAGGTCCCTGGTTCAATCCCGGGTTTCGGCAAAGCTGTTTGGACTGTGTAAATGTAATTTTTGGTTTGTTAACAAAGACCTATGCTTTATCTGGAAACTGACCTCCCCCTCACAGGCAAGAACAATTACCAGGTCTCAAAAAGGCCAACAAATGGCCTGAAGTGCCAAGACAAGAGAGGCCTGCATTCTTGTATCAATGGTTTTATCTGGAAAAAGCATAAACCTCAAAGGAGAAACTGATTGATCAGTTGCAACACTTCTGTGAGATAAACGTCCATTATAAAAGAAAGGATTCAAACCTCATACAGAGGCCTCTTTCCCCCTCAACTGCTCGGGGGGTTCTACTCTCACATTGTTCCTGCATTCAGCTTTTCTACTTCTACCAGGGTCTGGCCTCCCTCACTGGAGTTTGTTTCTTATTCTTTCTCTTTGTTTCCCTCTATAATTTATTTTTTGTGTCTATTTTGGGTTCTTTTGTTACAATGGAACAATTTTACATATATTAGTTCCATAAAAACAGGCAAGAACAATTACCAGGTCTCAAAAAAGCCAACAAAAACGCCTGAAGTGCCAAGACAAGAGAGGCCTGCATTCTTGTATCAATGGTTTTATCTGGAAAAAGCATAAACCTTTGGGTTCCATAAACAGAAATCTAATTGTGTTCAAAAACATGATTTTTTTTTTTAATGGAGATCAAGGTAATCTCTAATGGCAAATAAAAAACACAAAAGCATCGCCTCCCCGTCGGGGAATCGAACCCCGGTCTCCCGCGTGACAGGCGGGGATACTCACCACTATACTAACGAGGAGCTGGCCCTGCTTCTTTGTTATCATAGGTCTTTAGAACTTCAAGCATGTTTGTTTCTTGCAACAGTGGTTTGTGACATTTAGATTGATTTCATAGTAGGTATGAGGTATGAGCCGAAATAGCTCAGTTGGGAGAGCGTTAGACTGAAGATCTAAAGGTCCCTGGTTCAATCCCGGGTTTCGGCAAAGCTGTTTGGACTGTGTAAATGTAATTTTTGGTTTGTTAACAAAGACCTATGCTTTATCTGGAAACTGACCTCCCCCTCACAGGCAAGAACAATTACCAGGTCTCAAAAAGGCCAACAAATGGCCTGAAGTGCCAAGACAAGAGCGGCCTGCATTCTTGTATCAATGGTTTTATCTGGAAAAAGCATAAACCTCAAAGGAGAAACTGATTGATCAGTTGCAACACTTCTGTGAGATAAACGTCCATTATAAAAGAAAGGATTCAAACCTCATACAGAGGCCTCTTTCCCCCTCAACTGCTCGGGGGGTTCTACTCTCACATTGTTCCTGCATTCAGCTTTTCTACTTCTACCAGGGTCTGGCCTCCCTCACTGGAGTTTGTTTCTTATTCTTTCTCTTTGTTTCCCTCTATAATTTATTTTTTGTGTCTATTTTGGGTTCTTTTGTTACAATGGAACAATTTTACATATATTAGTTCCATAAAAACAGGCAAGAACAATTACCAGGTCTCAAAAAAGCCAACAAAAACGCCTGAAGTGCCAAGACAAGAGAGGCCTGCATTCTTGTATCAATGGTTTTATCTGGAAAAAGCATAAACCTTTGGGTTCCATAAACAGAAATCTAATTGTGTTCAAAAACATGATTTTTTTTTTTAATGGAGATCAAGGTAATCTCTAATGGCAAATAAAAAACACAAAAGCATCGCCTCCCCGTCGGGGAATCGAACCCCGGTCTCCCGCGTGACAGGCGGGGATACTCACCACTATACTAACGAGGAGCTGGCCCTGCTTCTTTGTTATCATAGGTCTTTAGAACTTCAAGCATGTTTGTTTCTTGCAACAGTGGTTTGTGACATTTAGATTGATTTCATAGTAGGTATGAGGTATGAGCCGAAATAGCTCAGTTGGGAGAGCGTTAGACTGAAGATCTAAAGGTCCCTGGTTCAATCCCGGGTTTCGGCAAAGCTGTTTGGACTGTGTAAATGCAATTTTTGGTTTGTTAACAAAGACCTATGCTTTATCTGGAAACTGACCTCCCCCTCACAGGCAAGAACAATTACCAGGTCTCAAAAAGGCCAACAAATGGCCTGAAGTGCCAAGACAAGAGCGGCCTGCATTCTTGTATCAATGGTTTTATCTGGAAAAAGCATAAACCTCAAAGGAGAAACTGATTGATCAGTTGCAACACTTCTGTGAGATAAACGTCCATTATAAAAGAAAGGATTCAAACCTCATACAGAGGCCTCTTTCCCCCTCAACTGCTCGGGGGGTTCTACTCTCACATTGTTCCTGCATTCAGCTTTTCTACTTCTACCAGGGTCTGGCCTCCCTCACTGGAGTTTGTTTCTTATTCTTTCTCTTTGTTTCCCTCTATAATTTATTTTTTGTGTCTATTTTGGGTTCTTTTGTTACAATGGAACAATTTTACATATATTAGTTCCATAAAAACAGGCAAGAACAATTACCAGGTCTCAAAAAAGCCAACAAAAACGCCTGAAGTGCCAAGACAAGAGAGGCCTGCATTCTTGTATCAATGGTTTTATCTGGAAAAAGCATAAACCTTTGGGTTCCATAAACAGAAATCTAATTGTGTTCAAAAACATGATTTTTTTTTTTAATGGAGATCAAGGTAATCTCTAATGGCAAATAAAAAACACAAAAGCATCGCCTCCCCGTCGGGGAATCGAACCCCGGTCTCCCGCGTGACAGGCGGGGATACTCACCACTATACTAACGAGGAGCTGGCCCTGCTTCTTTGTTATCATAGGTCTTTAGAACTTCAAGCATGTTTGTTTCTTGCAACAGTGGTTTGTGACATTTAGATTGATTTCATAGTAGGTATGAGGTATGAGCCGAAATAGCTCAGTTGGGAGAGCGTTAGACTGAAGATCTAAAGGTCCCTGGTTCAATCCCGGGTTTCGGCAAAGCTGTTTGGACTGTGTAAATGCAATTTTTGGTTTGTTAACAAAGACCTATGCTTTATCTGGAAACTGACCTCCCCCTCACAGGCAAGAACAATTACCAGGTCTCAAAAAGGCCAACAAATGGCCTGAAGTGCCAAGACAAGAGCGGCCTGCATTCTTGTATCAATGGTTTTATCTGGAAAAAGCATAAACCTCAAAGGAGAAACTGATTGATCAGTTGCAACACTTCTGTGAGATAAACGTCCATTATAAAAGAAAGGATTCAAACCTCATACAGAGGCCTCTTTCCCCCTCAACTGCTCGGGGGGTTCTACTCTCACATTGTTCCTGCATTCAGCTTTTCTACTTCTACCAGGGTCTGGCCTCCCTCACTGGAGTTTGTTTCTTATTCTTTCTCTTTGTTTCCCTCTATAATTTATTTTTTGTGTCTATTTTGGGTTCTTTTGTTACAATGGAACAATTTTACATATATTAGTTCCATAAAAACAGGCAAGAACAATTACCAGGTCTCAAAAAAGCCAACAAAAACGCCTGAAGTGCCAAGACAAGAGAGGCCTGCATTCTTGTATCAATGGTTTTATCTGGAAAAAGCATAAACCTTTGGGTTCCATAAACAGAAATCTAATTGTGTTCAAAAACATGATTTTTTTTTTTAATGGAGATCAAGGTAATCTCTAATGGCAAATAAAAAACACAAAAGCATCGCCTCCCCGTCGGGGAATCGAACCCCGGTCTCCCGCGTGACAGGCGGGGATACTCACCACTATACTAACGAGGAGCTGGCCCTGCTTCTTTGTTATCATAGGTCTTTAGAACTTCAAGCATGTTTGTTTCTTGCAACAGTGGTTTGTGACATTTAGATTGATTTCATAGTAGGTATGAGGGTATGAGCCGAAATAGCTCAGTTGGGAGAGCGTTAGACTGAAGATCTAAAGGTCCCTGGTTCAATCCCGGGTTTCGGCAAAGCTGTTTGGACTGTGTAAATGCAATTTTTGGTTTGTTAACAAAGACCTATGCTTTATCTGGAAACTGACCTCCCCCTCACAGGCAAGAACAATTACCAGGTCTCAAAAAGGCCAACAAATGGCCTGAAGTGCCAAGACAAGAGCGGCCTGCATTCTTGTATCAATGGTTTTATCTGGAAAAAGCATAAACCTCAAAGGAGAAACTGATTGATCAGTTGCAACACTTCTGTGAGATAAACGTCCATTATAAAAGAAAGGATTCAAACCTCATACAGAGGCCTCTTTCCCCCTCAACTGCTCGGGGGGTTCTACTCTCACATTGTTCCTGCATTCAGCTTTTCTACTTCTACCAGGGTCTGGCCTCCCTCACTGGAGTTTGTTTCTTATTCTTTCTCTTTGTTTCCCTCTATAATTTATTTTTTGTGTCTATTTTGGGTTCTTTTGTTACAATGGAACAATTTTACATATATTAGTTCCATAAAAACAGGCAAGAACAATTACCAGGTCTCAAAAAAGCCAACAAAAACGCCTGAAGTGCCAAGACAAGAGAGGCCTGCATTCTTGTATCAATGGTTTTATCTGGAAAAAGCATAAACCTTTGGGTTCCATAAACAGAAATCTAATTGTGTTCAAAAACATGATTTTTTTTTTTAATGGAGATCAAGGTAATCTCTAATGGCAAATAAAAAACACAAAAGCATCGCCTCCCCGTCGGGGAATCGAACCCCGGTCTCCCGCGTGACAGGCGGGGATACTCACCACTATACTAACGAGGAGCTGGCCCTGCTTCTTTGTTATCATAGGTCTTTAGAACTTCAAGCATGTTTGTTTCTTGCAACAGTGGTTTGTGACATTTAGATTGATTTCATAGTAGGTATGAGGTATGAGCCGAAATAGCTCAGTTGGGAGAGCGTTAGACTGAAGATCTAAAGGTCCCTGGTTCAATCCCGGGTTTCGGCAAAGCTGTTTGGACTGTGTAAATGCAATTTTTGGTTTGTTAACAAAGACCTATGCTTTATCTGGAAACTGACCTCCCCCTCACAGGCAAGAACAATTACCAGGTCTCAAAAAGGCCAACAAATGGCCTGAAGTGCCAAGACAAGAGAGGCCTGCATTCTTGTATCAATGGTTTTATCTGGAAAAAGCATAAACCTCAAAGGAGAAACTGATTGATCAGTTGCAACACTTCTGTGAGATAAACGTCCATTATAAAAGAAAGGATTCAAACCTCATACAGAGGCCTCTTTCCCCCTCAACTGCTCGGGGGGTTCTACTCTCACATTGTTCCTGCATTCAGCTTTTCTACTTCTACCAGGGTCTGGCCTCCCTCACTGGAGTTTGTTTCTTATTCTTTCTCTTTGTTTCCCTCTATAATTTATTTTTTGTGTCTATTTTGGGTTCTTTTGTTACAATGGAACAATTTTACATATATTAGTTCCATAAAAACAGGCAAGAACAATTACCAGGTCTCAAAAAAGCCAACAAAAACGCCTGAAGTGCCAAGACAAGAGAGGCCTGCATTCTTGTATCAATGGTTTTATCTGGAAAAAGCATAAACCTTTGGGTTCCATAAACAGAAATCTAATTGTGTTCAAAAACATGATTTTTTTTTTAATGGAGATCAAGGTAATCTCTAATGGCAAATAAAAAACACAAAAGCATCGCCTCCCCGTCGGGGAATCGAACCCCGGTCTCCCGCGTGACAGGCGGGGATACTCACCACTATACTAACGAGGAGCTGGCCCTGCTTCTTTGTTATCATAGGTCTTTAGAACTTCAAGCATGTTTGTTTCTTGCAACAGTGGTTTGTGACATTTAGATTGATTTCATAGTAGGTATGAGGTATGAGCCGAAATAGCTCAGTTGGGAGAGCGTTAGACTGAAGATCTAAAGGTCCCTGGTTCAATCCCGGGTTTCGGCAAAGCTGTTTGGACTGTGTAAATGCAATTTTTGGTTTGTTAACAAAGACCTATGCTTTATCTGGAAACTGACCTCCCCCTCACAGGCAAGAACAATTACCAGGTCTCAAAAAGGCCAACAAATGGCCTGAAGTGCCAAGACAAGAGAGGCCTGCATTCTTGTATCAATGGTTTTATCTGGAAAAAGCATAAACCTCAAAGGAGAAACTGATTGATCAGTTGCAACACTTCTGTGAGATAAACGTCCATTATAAAAGAAAGGATTCAAACCTCATACAGAGGCCTCTTTCCCCCTCAACTGCTCGGGGGGTTCTACTCTCACATTGTTCCTGCATTCAGCTTTTCTACTTCTACCAGGGTCTGGCCTCCCTCACTGGAGTTTGTTTCTTATTCTTTCTCTTTGTTTCCCTCTATAATTTATTTTTTGTGTCTATTTTGGGTTCTTTTGTTACAATGGAACAATTTTACATATATTAGTTCCATAAAAACAGGCAAGAACAATTACCAGGTCTCAAAAAAGCCAACAAAAACGCCTGAAGTGCCAAGACAAGAGAGGCCTGCATTCTTGTATCAATGGTTTTATCTGGAAAAAGCATAAACCTTTGGGTTCCATAAACAGAAATCTAATTGTGTTCAAAAACATGATTTTTTTTTTTAATGGAGATCAAGGTAATCTCTAATGGCAAATAAAAAACACAAAAGCATCGCCTCCCCGTCGGGGAATCGAACCCCGGTCTCCCGCGTGACAGGCAGGGATACTCACCACTATACTAACGAGGAGCTGGCCCTGCTTCTTTGTTATCATAGGTCTTTAGAACTTCAAGCATGTTTGTTTCTTGCAACAGTGGTTTGTGACATTTAGATTGATTTCATAGTAGGTATGAGGTATGAGCCGAAATAGCTCAGTTGGGAGAGCGTTAGACTGAAGATCTAAAGGTCCCTGGTTAAATCCAGGGTTTCGGCAAAGCTGTTTGGACTGTGTAAATGCAATTTTTGGTTTGTTAACAAAGACCTATGCTTTATCTGGAAACTGACCTCCCCCTCACAGGCAAGAACAATTACCAGGTCTCAAAAAAAGCCAACAAATGGCCTGAAGTGCCAAGACAAGAGAGGCCTGCATTCTTGTATCATGGGTTTTATCTGGAAAAAGCATAAACCTCAAAGGAGAAACTGATTGATCAGTTGCAACACTTCTGTGAGATAAACGTCCATTATAAAAGAAAGGATTCAAACCTCATTCAGAGGCCTCTTTCCCCCTCAACTGCTCGGGGGGTTCTACTCTCACATTGTTCCTGCATTCAGCTTTTCTACTTCTACCAGGGTCTGGCCTCCCTCACTGGAGTTTGTTTCTTATTCTTTCTCTTTGTTTCCCTCTATAATTTATTTTTTGTGTCTATTTTGGGTTCTTTTGTTATAATGGAACCATTTTACATATATTAGTTCCATAAAAAGAATTCTTATTGTGTTTATGAACTAGAACCTGTTCAATCATTTAAAATCTATTGTGCCATGACTGTTAATGTCCATCTAACATCAGATAAGTTCAAAAAACAAGTTCAAACCTCATTCAGAGGGCTCCGTCCGGGTACTACTCTCACATTGTTCATTCATTTGTCTTTTCTTATTGTTCCAGGCTCTGTCCTTCCTCACTGGAGTTTGATTCTTATTGTTTCTCTTTGTTTCCCTCTAGAATGTCTGTTTCTTGCAACAGTGGTTTGTGACATTTAGATTGATTTCATAGTCAATTGAGATGTGAACTAAAGTCAATTGTGCCTTACTAAATTATATTTCTTCACTGAATTTATTAAGCCAAATCCTCATTTAATAAGCAATCCACTTATTTAGCACACAATATCAGATAATATCTTCTGTTTAGGCATGAGCAAAAACCCAACTGTGGAAGGCAGGCCCTTGTACATGAATAAACACCTAGTGCCAAGTGAAAGGGCTACAAGGTATGAGCCGAAATAGCTCAGTTGGGAGAGCGTTAGACTGAAGATCTAAAGGTCCCTGGTTCAATCCCGGGTTTCGGCAAAGCTCTTTGGACTGTGTACATGCAATTTTTGGTTTGTTAAAGACCTACGCTTTATCTGGAAATTGACCTCCTCCTCACAGGCAAGAACAATTACCAGGTCTCAAAAAGGCCAACAAATGGCCTGAAGTGCCAAGACAAGAGAGGCCTGCATTCTTGTATCAATGGTTTTATCTGGAAAAAGCATAAACCTTTGGGTTCCATAAACAGAAATCTAATTGTGTTCAAAAACATGATTTTTTTTTTTAATGGAGATCAAGGTAATCTCTAATGGCAAATAAAAAACACAAGAGCATCGCCTCCCCGTCGGGAATCGAACCCCGGTCTCCCGCGTGACAGGCGGGGATACTCACCACTATACTAACGAGGAGCTGGCCCTGCTTCTTTGTTATCATAGGTCTTTAGAACTTCAAGCATGTTTGTTTCTTGCAACAGTGGTTTGTGACATTTAGATTGATTTCATAGTAGGTATGAGGTATGAGCCGAAATAGCTCAGTTGGGAGAGCGTTAGACTGAAGCTGTTTGGACTGTGTAAATGCATTTTTTGGTTTGTTAACAAAGACCTATGCTTTATCTGGAAACTGACCTCCCCCTCACAGGCAAGAACAATTACCAGGTCTCAAAAAGGCCAACAAATGGCCTGAAGTGCCAAGACAAGAGAGGCCTGCATTCTTGTATCAATGGTTTTATCTGGAAAAAGCATAAACCTCAAAGGAGAAACTGATTGATCAGTTGCAACACTTCTGTGAGATAAACGTCCATTATAAAAGAAAGGATTCAAACCTCATACAGAGGCCTCTTTCCCCCTCAACTGCTCGGGGGGTTCTACTCTCACATTGTTCCTGCATTCAGCTTTTCTACTTCTACCAGGGTCTGGCCTCCCTCACTGGAGTTTGTTTCTTATTCTTTCTCTTTGTTTCCCTCTATAATTTATTTTTTGTGTCTATTTTGGGTTCTTTTGTTACAATGGAACAATTTTACATATATTAGTTCCATAAAAACAGGCAAGAACAATTACCAGGTCTCAAAAAAGCCAACAAAAACGCCTGAAGTGCCAAGACAAGAGAGGCCTGCATTCTTGTATCAATGGTTTTATCTGGAAAAAGCATAAACCTTTGGGTTCCATAAACAGAAATCTAATTGTGTTCAAAAACATGATTTTTTTTTTTAATGGAGATCAAGGTAATCTCTAATGGCAAATAAAAAACACAAAAGCATCGCCTCCCCGTCGGGGAATCGAACCCCGGTCTCCCGCGTGACAGGCGGGGATACTCACCACTATACTAACGAGGAGCTGGCCCTGCTTCTTTGTTATCATAGGTCTTTAGAACTTCAAGCATGTTTGTTTCTTGCAACAGTGGTTTGTGACATTTAGATTGATTTCATAGTAGGTATGAGGTATGAGCCGAAATAGCTCAGTTGGGAGAGCGTTAGACTGAAGATCTAAAGGTCCCTGGTTCAATCCCGGGTTTCGGCAAAGCTGTTTGGACTGTGTAAATGCAATTTTTGGTTTGTTAACAAAGACCTATGCTTTATCTGGAAACTGACCTCCCCCTCACAGGCAAGAACAATTACCAGGTCTCAAAAAGGCCAACAAATGGCCTGAAGTGCCAAGACAAGAGAGGCCTGCATTCTTGTATCAATGGTTTTATCTGGAAAAAGCATAAACCTCAAAGGAGAAACTGATTGATCAGTTGCAACACTTCTGTGAGATAAACGTCCATTATAAAAGAAAGGATTCAAACCTCATACAGAGGCCTCTTTCCCCCTCAACTGCTCGGGGGGTTCTACTCTCACATTGTTCCTGCATTCAGCTTTTCTACTTCTACCAGGGTCTGGCCTCCCTCACTGGAGTTTGTTTCTTATTCTTTCTCTTTGTTTCCCTCTATAATTTATTTTTTGTGTCTATTTTGGGTTCTTTTGTTACAATGGAACAATTTTACATATATTAGTTCCATAAAAACAGGCAAGAACAATTACCAGGTCTCAAAAAAGCCAACAAAACGCCTGAAGTGCCAAGACAAGAGAGGCCTGCATTCTTGTATCAATGGTTTTATCTGGAAAAAGCATAAACCTTTGGGTTCCATAAACAGAAATCTAATTGTGTTCAAAAACATGATTTTTTTTTTTAATGGAGATCAAGGTAATCTCTAATGGCAAATAAAAAACACAAAAGCATCGCCTCCCCGTCGGGGAATCGAACCCCGGTCTCCCGCGTGACAGGCGGGGATACTCACCACTATACTAACGAGGAGCTGGCCCTGCTTCTTTGTTATCATAGGTCTTTAGAACTTCAAGCATGTTTGTTTCTTGCAACAGTGGTTTGTGACATTTAGATTGATTTCATAGTAGGTATGAGGTATGAGCCGAAATAGCTCAGTTGGGAGAGCGTTAGACTGAAGATCTAAAGGTCCCTGGTTCAATCCCGGGTTTCGGCAAAGCTGTTTGGACTGTGTAAATGCAATTTTTGGTTTGTTAACAAAGACCTATGCTTTATCTGGAAACTGACCTCCCCCTCACAGGCAAGAACAATTACCAGGTCTCAAAAAGGCCAACAAATGGCCTGAAGTGCCAAGACAAGAGAGGCCTGCATTCTTGTATCAATGGTTTTATCTGGAAAAAGCATAAACCTCAAAGGAGAAACTGATTGATCAGTTGCAACACTTCTGTGAGATAAACGTCCATTATAAAAGAAAGGATTCAAACCTCATTCAGAGGCCTCTTTCCCCCTCAACTGCTCGGGGGGTTCTACTCTCACATTGTTCCTGCATTCAGCTTTTCTACTTCTACCAGGGTCTGGCCTCCCTCACTGGAGTTTGTTTCTTATTCTTTCTCTTTGTTTCCCTCTATAATTTATTTTTTGTGTCTATTTTGGGTTCTTTTGTTACAATGGAACAATTTTACATATATTAGTTCCATAAAAACAGGCAAGAACAATTACCAGGTCTCAAAAAAGCCAACAAAAACGCCTGAAGTGCCAAGACAAGAGAGGCCTGCATTCTTGTATCAATGGTTTTATCTGGAAAAAGCATAAACCTTTGGGTTCCATAAACAGAAATCTAATTGTGTTCAAAAACATGATTTTTTTTTTTAATGGAGATCAAGGTAATCTCTAATGGCAAATAAAAAACACAAAAGCATCGCCTCCCCGTCGGGGAATCGAACCCCGGTCTCCCGCGTGACAGGCGGGGATACTCACCACTATACTAACGAGGAGCTGGCCCTGCTTCTTTGTTATCATAGGTCTTTAGAACTTCAAGCATGTTTGTTTCTTGCAACAGTGGTTTGTGACATTTAGATTGATTTCATAGTAGGTATGAGGTATGAGCCGAAATAGCTCAGTTGGGAGAGCGTTAGACTGAAGATCTAAAGGTCCCTGGTGAAATCCAGGGTTTCGGCAAAGCTGTTTGGACTGTGTAAATGCAATTTTTGGTTTGTTAACAAAGACCTATGCTTTATCTGGAAACTGACCTCCCCCTCACAGGCAAGAACAATTACCAGGTCTCAAAAAGGCCAACAAATGGCCTGAAGTGCCAAGACAAGAGCGGCCTGCATTCTTGTATCAATGGTTTTATCTGGAAAAAGCATAAACCTCAAAGGAGAAACTGATTGATCAGTTGCAACACTTCTGTGAGATAAACGTCCATTATAAAAGAAAGGATTCAAACCTCATACAGAGGCCTCTTTCCCCCTCAACTGCTCGGGGGGTTCTACTCTCACATTGTTCCTGCATTCAGCTTTTCTACTTCTACCAGGGTCTGGCCTCCCTCACTGGAGTTTGTTTCTTATTCTTTCTCTTTGTTTCCCTCTATAATTTATTTTTTGTGTCTATTTTGGGTTCTTTTGTTACAATGGAACAATTTTACATATATTAGTTCCATAAAAACAGGCAAGAACAATTACCAGGTCTCAAAAAAGCCAACAAAAACGCCTGAAGTGCCAAGACAAGAGAGGCCTGCATTCTTGTATCAATGGTTTTATCTGGAAAAAGCATAAACCTTTGGGTTCCATAAACAGAAATCTAATTGTGTTCAAAAACATGATTTTTTTTTTTAATGGAGATCAAGGTAATCTCTAATGGCAAATAAAAAACACAAAAGCATCGCCTCCCCGTCGGGGAATCGAACCCCGGTCTCCCGCGTGACAGGCGGGGATACTCACCACTATACTAACGAGGAGCTGGCCCTGCTTCTTTGTTATCATAGGTCTTTAGAACTTCAAGCATGTTTGTTTCTTGCAACAGTGGTTTGTGACATTTAGATTGATTTCATAGTAGGTATGAGGTATGAGCCGAAATAGCTCAGTTGGGAGAGCGTTAGACTGAAGATCTAAAGGTCCCTGGTGAAATCCAGGGTTTCGGCAAAGCTGTTTGGACTGTGTAAATGCAATTTTTGGTTTGTTAACAAAGACCTATGCTTTATCTGGAAACTGACCTCCCCCTCACAGGCAAGAACAATTACCAGGTCTCAAAAAGGCCAACAAATGGCCTGAAGTGCCAAGACAAGAGAGGCCTGCATTCTTGTATCAATGGTTTTATCTGGAAAAAGCATAAACCTCAAAGGAGAAACTGATTGATCAGTTGCAACACTTCTGTGAGATAAACGTCCATTATAAAAGAAAGGATTCAAACCTCATACAGAGGCCTCTTTCCCCCTCAACTGCTCGGGGGGTTCTACTCTCACATTGTTCCTGCATTCAGCTTTTCTACTTCTACCAGGGTCTGGCCTCCCTCACTGGAGTTTGTTTCTTATTCTTTCTCTTTGTTTCCCTCTATAATTTATTTTTTGTGTCTATTTTGGGTTCTTTTGTTATAATGGAACCATTTTACATATATTAGTTCCATAAAAAGAATTCTTATTGTGTTTATGAACTAGAACCTGTTCAATCATTTAAAATCTATTGTGCCATGACTGTTAATGTCCATCTAACATCAGATAAGTTCAAAAAACAAGTTCAAACCTCATTCAGAGGGCTCCGTCCGGGTACTACTCTCACATTGTTCATTCATTTGTCTTTTCTTATTGTTCCAGGCTCTGTCCTTCCTCACTGGAGTTTGATTCTTATTGTTTCTCTTTGTTTCCCTCTAGAATGTCTGTTTCTTGCAACAGTGGTTTGTGACATTTAGATTGATTTCAAAGTCAATTGAGATGTGAACTAAAGTCAATTGTGCCTTACTAAATTATATTTCTTCACTGAATTTATTAAGCCAAATCCTCATTTAATAAGCAATCCACTTATTTAGCACACAATATCAGATAATATCTTCTGTTTAGGCATGAGCAAAAACCCAACTGTGGAAGGCAGGCCCTTGTACATGAATAAACACCTAGTGCCAAGTGAAAAGGCTACAAGGTATGAGCCGAAATAGCTCAGTTGGGAGAGCGTTAGACTGAAGATCTAAAGATCCCTGGTTCAATCCCGGGTTTCGGCAAAGCTCTTTGGACTGTGTACATGCAATTTTTGGTTTGTTAAAGACCTACGCTTTATCTGGAAATTGACCTCCTCCTCACAGGCAAGAACAATTACCAGGTCTCAAAAAAGCCAACAAATGGCCTGAAGTGCCAAGACAAGAGAGGCCTGCATTCTTGTATCAATGGTTTTATCTGGAAAAAGCATAAACCTTTGGGTTCCATAAACAGAAATCTAATTGTGTTCAAAAACATGATTTTTTTTTTTTAATGGAGATCAAGGTAATCTCTAATGGCAAATAAAAAACACAAGAGCATCGCCTCCCCGTCGGGGAATCGAACCCCGGTCTCCCGTGTGACAGGCGGGGATACTCACCACTATACTAACGAGGAGCTGGCCCTGCTTCTTTGTTATCATAGGTCTTTAGAACTTCAAGCATGTTTGTTTCTTGCAACAGTGGTTTGTGACATTTAGATTGATTTCATAGTAGGTATGAGGGGTGAGCCGAAATAGCTCAGTTGGGAGAGCGTTAGACTGAAGATCTAAAGGTCCCTGGTTCAATCCCGGGTTTCGGCAAAGCTGTTTGGACTGTGTAAATGCAATTTTTGGTTTGTTAACAAAGACCTATGCTTTATCTGGAAACTGACCTCCCCCTCACAGGCAAGAACAATTACCAGGTCTCAAAAAGGCCAACAAATGGCCTGAAGTGCCAAGACAAGAGCGGCCTGCATTCTTGTATCAATGGTTTTATCTGGAAAAAGCATAAACCTCAAAGGAGAAACTGATTGATCAGTTGCAACACTTCTGTGAGATAAACGTCCATTATAAAAGAAAGGATTCAAACCTCATACAGAGGCCTCTTTCCCCCTCAACTGCTCGGGGGGTTCTACTCTCACATTGTTCCTGCATTCAGCTTTTCTACTTCTACCAGGGTCTGGCCTCCCTCACTGGAGTTTGTTTCTTATTCTTTCTCTTTGTTTCCCTCTATAATTTATTTTTTGTGTCTATTTTGGGTTCTTTTGTTACAATGGAACAATTTTACATATATTAGTTCCATAAAAACAGGCAAGAACAATTACCAGGTCTCAAAAAAGCCAACAAAAACGCCTGAAGTGCCAAGACAAGAGAGGCCTGCATTCTTGTATCAATGGTTTTATCTGGAAAAAGCATAAACCTTTGGGTTCCATAAACAGAAATCTAATTGTGTTCAAAAACATGATTTTTTTTTTTAATGGAGATCAAGGTAATCTCTAATGGCAAATAAAAAACACAAAAGCATCGCCTCCCCGTCGGGGAATCGAACCCCGGTCTCCCACGTGACAGGCGGGGATACTCACCACTATACTAACGAGGAGCTGGCCCTGCTTCTTTGTTATCATAGGTCTTTAGAACTTCAAGCATGTTTGTTTCTTGCAACAGTGGTTTGTGACATTTAGATTGATTTCATAGTAGGTATGAGGTATGAGCCGAAATAGCTCAGTTGGGAGAGCGTTAGACTGAAGATCTAAAGGTCCCTGGTGAAATCCAGGGTTTCGGCAAAGCTGTTTGGACTGTGTAAATGCAATTTTTGGTTTGTTAACAAAGACCTATGCTTTATCTGGAAACTGACCTCCCCCTCACAGGCAAGAACAATTACCAGGTCTCAAAAAGGCCAACAAATGGCCTGAAGTGCCAAGACAAGAGAGGCCTGCATTCTTGTATCATTGGTTTTATCTGGAAAAAGCATAAACCTCAAAGGAGAAACTTATTGATCAGTTGCAACACTTCTGTGAGATAAACGTCCATTATAAAAGAAAGGATTCAAACCTCATTCAGAGGCCTCTTTCCCCCTCAACTGCTCGGGGGGTTCTACTCTCACATTGTTCCTGCATTCAGCTTTTCTACTTCTACCAGGGTCTGGCCTCCCTCACTGGAGTTTGTTTCTTATTCTTTCTCTTCGTTTCCCTCTATAATTTATTTTTTGTGTCTATTTTGGGTTCTTTTGTTACAATGGAACAATTTTACATATATTAGTTCCATAAAAACAGGCAAGAACAATTACCAGGTCTCAAAAAAGCCAACAAAAACGCCTGAAGTGCCAAGACAAGAGAGGCCTGCATTCTTGTATCAATGGTTTTATCTGGAAAAAGCATAAACCTTTGGGTTCCATAAACAGAAATCTAATTGTGTTCAAAAACATGATTTTTTTTTTTTAATGGAGATCAAGGTAATCTCTAATGGCAAATAAAAAACACAAAAGCATCGCCTCCCCGTCGGGGAATCGAACCCCGGTCTCCCGCGTGACAGGCGGGGATACTCACCACTATACTAACGAGGAGCTGGCCCTGCTTCTTTGTTATCATAGGTCTTTAGAACTTCAAGCATGTTTGTTTCTTGCAACACTGGTTTGTGACATTTAGATTGATTTCATAGTAGGTATGAGGTATGAGCCGAAATAGCTCAGTTGGGAGAGCGTTAGACTGAAGATCTAAAGGTCCCTGGTGAAATCCAGGGTTTCGGCAAAGCTGTTTGGACTGTGTAAATGCAATTTTTGGTTTGTTAACAAAGACCTATGCTTTATCTGGAAACTGACCTCCCCCTCACAGGCAAGAACAATTACCAGGTCTCAAAAAAGCCAACAAATGGCCTGAAGTGCCAAGACAAGAGAGGCCTGCATTCTTGTATCATGGGTTTTATCTGGAAAAAGCATAAACCTCAAAGGAGAAACTGATTGATCAGTTGCAACACTTCTGTGAGATAAACGTCCATTATAAAAGAAAGGATTCAAACTTCATTCAGAGGCCTCTTTCCCCCTCAACTGCTCGGGGGGTTCTACTCTCACATTGTTCCTGCATTCAGCTTTTCTACTTCTACCAAGGTCTGGCCTCCCTCACTGGAGTTTGTTTCTTATTCTTTCTCTTTGTTTCCCTCTATAATTTATTTTTTGTGTCTATTTTGGGTTCTTTTGTTATAATGGAACCATTTTACATATATTAGTTCCATAAAAAGAATTCTTATTGTGTTTATGAACTAGAACCTGTTCAATCATTTAAAATCTATTGTGCCATGACTGTTAATGTCCATCTAACATCGGATAAGTTCAAAAAACAAGTTCAAACCTCATTCAGAGGGCTCCATCCGGGTACTACTCTCACATTGTTCATTCATTTGTCTTTTCTTATTGTTCCAGGCTCTGTCCTTCCTCACTGGAGTTTGATTCTTATTGTTTCTCTTTGTTTCCCTCTAGAATGTCTGTTTCTTGCAACAGTGGTTTGTGACATTTAGATTGATTTCATAGTCAATTGAGATGTGAACTAAAGTCAATTGTGCCTTACTAAATTATATTTCTTCACTGAATTTATTAAGCCAAATCCTCATTTAATAAGCAATCCACTTATTTAGCACACAATATCAGATAATATCTTCTGTTTAGGCATGAGCAAAAACCCAACTGTGGAAGGCACGCCCTTGTACATGAATAAACACCTAGTGCCAAGTGAAAGGGCTACAAGGTATGAGCCGAAATAGCTCAGTTGGGAGAGCGTTAGACTGAAGATCTAAAGGTCCCTGGTTCAATCCCGGGTTTCGGCAAAGCTCTTTGGACTGTGTACATGCAATTTTTGGTTTGTTAAAGACCTACGCTTTATCTGGAAATTGACCTCCTCCTCACAGGCAAGAACAATTACCAGGTCTCAAAAAAGCCAAAAAATGGCCTGAAGTGCCAAGACAAGAGAGGCCTGCATTCTTGTATCAATGGTTTTATCTGGAAAAAGCATAAACCTTTGGGTTCCATAAACAGAAATCTAATTGTGTTCAAAAACATGATTTTTTTTTTAATGGAGATCAAGGTAATCTCTAATGGCAAATAAAAAACAAAAGAGCATCGCCTCCCCGTCGGGGAATCGAACCCCGGTCTCCCGCGTGACAGGCGGGGATACTCACCACTATACTAACGAGGAGCTGGCCCTGCTTCTTTGTTATCATAGGTCTTTAGAACTTCAAGCATGTTTGTTTCTTGCAACACTGGTTTGTGACATTTAGATTGATTTCATAGTAGGTATGAGGTATGAGCCGAAATAGCTCAGTTGGGAGAGCGTTAGACTGAAGATCTAAAGGTCCCTGGTGAAATCCAGGGTTTCGGCAAAGCTGTTTGGACTGTGTAAATGCAATTTTTGGTTTGTTAACAAAGACCTATGCTTTATCTGGAAACTGACCTCCCCCTCACAGGCAAGAACAATTACCAGGTCTCAAAAAAGCCAACAAATGGCCTGAAGTGCCAAGACAAGAGAGGCCTGCATTCTTGTATCATTGGTTTTATCTGGAAAAAGCATAAACCTCAAAGGAGAAACTTATTGATCAGTTGCAACACTTCTGTGAGATAAACGTCCATTATAAAAGAAAGGATTCAAACCTCATTCAGAGGCCTCTTTCCCCCTCAACTGCTCGGGGGGTTCTACTCTCACATTGTTCCTGCATTCAGCTTTTCTACTTCTACCAGGGTCTGGCCTCCCTCACTGGAGTTTGTTTCTTATTCTTTCTCTTCGTTTCCCTCTATAATTTATTTTTTGTGTCTATTTTGGGTTCTTTTGTTACAATGGAACAATTTTACATATATTAGTTCCATAAAAACAGGCAAGAACAATTACCAGGTCTCAAAAAAGCCAACAAAAACGCCTGAAGTGCCAAGACAAGAGAGGCCTGCATTCTTGTATCAATGGTTTTATCTGGAAAAAGCATAAACCTTTGGGTTCCATAAACAGAAATCTAATTGTGTTCAAAAACATGATTTTTTTTTTTTAATGGAGATCAAGGTAATCTCTAATGGCAAATAAAAAACACAAAAGCATCGCCTCCCCGTCGGGGAATCGAACCCCGGTCTCCCGCGTGACAGGCGGGGATACTCACCACTATACTAACGAGGAGCTGGCCCTGCTTCTTTGTTATCATAGGTCTTTAGAACTTCAAGCATGTTTGTTTCTTGCAACACTGGTTTGTGACATTTAGATTGATTTCATAGTAGGTATGAGGTATGAGCCGAAATAGCTCAGTTGGGAGAGCGTTAGACTGAAGATCTAAAGGTCCCTGGTGAAATCCAGGGTTTCGGCAAAGCTGTTTGGACTGTGTAAATGCAATTTTTGGTTTGTTAACAAAGACCTATGCTTTATCTGGAAACTGACCTCCCCCTCACAGGCAAGAACAATTACCAGGTCTCAAAAAAGCCAACAAATGGCCTGAAGTGCCAGGACAAGAGAGGCCTGCATTCTTGTATCATGGGTTTTATCTGGAAAAAGCATAAACCTCAAAGGAGAAACTGATTGATCAGTTGCAACACTTCTGTGAGATAAACGTCCATTATAAAAGAAAGGATTCAAACTTCATTCAGAGGCCTCTTTCCCCCTCAACTGCTCGGGGGGTTCTACTCTCACATTGTTCCTGCATTCAGCTTTTCTACTTCTACCAAGGTCTGGCCTCCCTCACTGGAGTTTGTTTCTTATTCTTTCTCTTTGTTTCCCTCTATAATTTATTTTTTGTGTCTATTTTGGGTTCTTTTGTTATAATGGAACCATTTTACATATATTAGTTCCATAAAAAGAATTCTTATTGTGTTTATGAACTAGAACCTGTTCAATCATTTAAAATCTATTGTGCCATGACTGTTAATGTCCATCTAACATCGGATAAGTTCAAAAAACAAGTTCAAACCTCATTCAGAGGGCTCCATCCGGGTACTACTCTCACATTGTTCATTCATTTGTCTTTTCTTATTGTTCCAGGCTCTGTCCTTCCTCACTGGAGTTTGATTCTTATTGTTTCTCTTTGTTTCCCTCTAGAATGTCTGTTTCTTGCAACAGTGGTTTGTGACATTTAGATTGATTTCATAGTCAATTGAGATGTGAACTAAAGTCAATTGTGCCTTACTAAATTATATTTCTTCACTGAATTTATTAAGCCAAATCCTCATTTAATAAGCAATCCACTTATTTAGCACACAATATCAGATAATATCTTCTGTTTAGGCATGAGCAAAAACCCAACTGTGGAAGGCACGCCCTTGTACATGAATAAACACCTAGTGCCAAGTGAAAGGGCTACAAGGTATGAGCCGAAATAGCTCAGTTGGGAGAGCGTTAGACTGAAGATCTAAAGGTCCCTGGTTCAATCCCGGGTTTCGGCAAAGCTCTTTGGACTGTGTACATGCAATTTTTGGTTTGTTAAAGACCTACGCTTTATCTGGAAATTGACCTCCTCCTCACAGGCAAGAACAATTACCAGGTCTCAAAAAAGCCAAAAAATGGCCTGAAGTGCCAAGACAAGAGAGGCCTGCATTCTTGTATCAATGGTTTTATCTGGAAAAAGCATAAACCTTTGGGTTCCATAAACAGAAATCTAATTGTGTTCAAAAACATGATTTTTTTTTTAATGGAGATCAAGGTAATCTCTAATGGCAAATAAAAAACACAAGAACATCGCCTCCCCGTCGGGGAATCGAACCCCGGTCTCCCGCGTGACAGGCGGGGATACTCACCACTATACTAACGAGGAGCTGGCCCTGCTTCTTTGTTATCATAGGTCTTTAGAACTTCAAGCATGTTTGTTTCTTGCAACAGTGGTTTGTGACATTTAGATTGATTTCATAGTAGGTATGAGGTATGAGCCGAAATAGCTCAGTTGGGAGAGCGTTAGACTGAAGCTGTTTGGACTGTGTAAATGCAATTTTTGGTTTGTTAACAAAGACCTATGCTTTATCTGGAAACTGACCTCCCCCTCACAGGCAAGAACAATTACCAGGTCTCAAAAAGGCCAACAAATGGCCTGAAGTGCCAAGGCAAGAGAGGCCTGCATTCTTGTATCAATGGTTTTATCTGGAAAAAGCATAAACCTCAAAGGAGAAACTGATTGATCAGTTGCAACACTTCTGTGAGATAAACGTCCATTATAAAAGAAAGGATTCAAACCTCATACAGAGGCATCTTTCCCCCTCAACTGCTCGGGGGGTTCTACTCTCACATTGTTCCTGCATTCAGCTTTTCTACTTCTACCAGGGTCTGGCCTCCCTCACTGGAGTTTGTTTCTTATTCTTTCTCTTTGTTTCCCTCTATAATTTATTTTTTTGTGTCTATTTTGGGTTCCTTTGTTACAATGGAACAATTTTACATATATTAGTTCCATAAAAACAGGCAAGAACAATTACCAGGTCTCAAAAAAGCCAAAAAATGGCCTGAAGTGCCAAGACAAGAGAGGCCTGCATTCTTGTATCAATGGTTTTATCTGGAAAAAGCATAAACCTTTGGGTTCCATAAACAGAAATCTAATTGTGTTCAAAAACATGATTTTTTTTTTAATGGAGATCAAGGTAATCTCTAATGGCAAATAAAAAACACAAGAGCATCGCCTCCCCGTCGGGGAATCGAACCCCGGTCTCCCGCGTGACAGGCGGGGATACTCACCACTATACTAACGAGGAGCTGGCCCTGCTTCTTTGTTATCATAGGTCTTTAGAACTTCAAGCATGTTTGTTTCTTGCAACAGTGGTTTGTGACATTTAGATTGATTTCATAGTAGGTATGAGGTATGAGCCGAAATAGCTCAGTTGGGAGAGCGTTAGACTGAAGATCTAAAGGTCCCTGGTTCAATCCCGGGTTTCGGCAAAGCTGTTTGAACTGTGTAACTGCAATTTTTGGTTTGTTAACAAAGACCTATGCTTTATCTGGAAACTGACCTCCCCCTCACAGGCAAGAACAATTACCAGGTCTCAAAAAGGCCAACAAATGGCCTGAAGTGCCAAGACAAGAGAGGCCTGCATTCTTGTATCAATGGTTTTATCTGGAAAAAGCATAAACCTCAAAGGAGAAACTGATTGATCAGTTGCAACACTTCTGTGAGATAAACGTCCATTATAAAAGAAAGGATTCAAACCTCATACAGAGGCCTCTTTCCCCCTCAACTGCTCGGGGGGTTCTACTCTCACATTGTTCCTGCATTCAGTTTTTCTACTTCTACCAGGGTCTGGCCTCCCTCACTGGAGTTTGTTTCTTATTCTTTCTCTTTGTTTCCCTCTATAATTTATTTTTTGTGTCTATTTTGGGTTCTTTTGTTACAATGGAACAATTTTACATATATTAGTTCCATAAAAACAGGCAAGAACAATTACCAGGTCTCAAAAAAGCCAACAAAAACGCCTGAAGTGCCAAGACAAGAGAGGCCTGCATTCTTGTATCAATGGTTTTATCTGGAAAAAGCATAAACCTTTGGGTTCCATAAACAGAAATCTAATTGTGTTCAAAAACATGATTTTTTTTTTTAATGGAGATCAAGGTAATCTCTAATGGCAAATAAAAAACACAAAAGCATCGCCTCCCCGTCGGGGAATCGAACCCCGGTCTCCCGCGTGACAGGCGGGGATACTCACCACTATACTAACGAGGAGCTGGCCCTGCTTCTTTGTTATCATAGGTCTTTAGAACTTCAAGCATGTTTGTTTCTTGCAACAGTGGTTTGTGACATTTAGATTGATTTCATAGTAGGTATGAGGTATGAGCCGAAATAGCTCAGTTGGGAGAGCGTTAGACTGAAGATCTAAAGGTCCCTGGTTCAATCCCGGGTTTCGGCAAAGCTGTTTGGACTGTGTAAATGTAATTTTTGGTTTGTTAACAAAGACCTATGCTTTATCTGGAAACTGACCTCCCCCTCACAGGCAAGAACAATTACCAGGTCTCAAAAAGGCCAACAAATGGCCTGAAGTGCCAAGACAAGAGAGGCCTGCATTCTTGTATCAATGGTTTTATCTGGAAAAAGCATAAACCTCAAAGGAGAAACTGATTGATCAGTTGCAACACTTCTGTGAGATAAACGTCCATTATAAAAGAAAGGATTCAAACCTCATACAGAGGCCTCTTTCCCCCTCAACTGCTCGGGGGGTTCTACTCTCACATTGTTCCTGCATTCAGCTTTTCTACTTCTACCAGGGTCTGGCCTCCCTCACTGGAGTTTGTTTCTTATTCTTTCTCTTTGTTTCCCTCTATAATTTATTTTTGTGTCTATTTTGGGTTCTTTTGTTACAATGGAACAATTTTACATATATTAGTTCCATAAAAACAGGCAAGAACAATTACCAGGTCTCAAAAAAGCCAACAAAAACGCCTGAAGTGCCAAGACAAGAGAGGCCTGCATTCTTGTATCAATGGTTTTATCTGGAAAAAGCATAAACCTTTGGGTTCCATAAACAGAAATCTAATTGTGTTCAAAAACATGATTTTTTTTTTTAATGGAGATCAAGGTAATCTCTAATGGCAAATAAAAACACAAAAGCATCGCCTCCCCGTCGGGGAATCGAACCCCGGTCTCCCGCGTGACAGGCGGGGATACTCACCACTATACTAACGAGGAGCTGGCCCTGCTTCTTTGTTATCATAGGTCTTTAGAACTTCAAGCATGTTTGTTTCTTGCAACAGTGGTTTGTGACATTTAGATTGATTTCATAGTAGGTATGAGGGGTGAGCCGAAATAGCTCAGTTGGGAGAGCGTTAGACTGAAGATCTAAAGGTCCCTGGTTCAATCCCGGGTTTCGGCAAAGCTGTTTGGACTGTGTAAATGTAATTTTTGGTTTGTTAACAAAGACCTATGCTTTATCTGGAAACTGACCTCCCCCTCACAGGCAAGAACAATTACCAGGTCTCAAAAAGGCCAACAAATGGCCTGAAGTGCCAAGGCAAGAGAGGCCTGCATTCTTGTATCAATGGTTTTATCTGGAAAAAGCATAAACCTCAAAGGAGAAACTGATTGATCAGTTGCAACACTTCTGTGAGATAAACGTCCATTATAAAAGAAAGGATTCAAACCTCATACAGAGGCCTCTTTCCCCCTCAACTGCTCGGGGGGTTCTACTCTCACATTGTTCCTGCATTCAGCTTTTCTACTTCTACCAGGGTCTGGCCTCCCTCACTGGAGTTTGTTTCTTATTCTTTCTCTTTGTTTCCCTCTATAATTTATTTTTTGTGTCTATTTTGGGTTCTTTTGTTACAATGGAACAATTTTACATATATTAGTTCCATAAAAACAGGCAAGAACAATTACCAGGTCTCAAAAAAGCCAACAAAAACGCCTGAAGTGCCAAGACAAGAGAGGCCTGCATTCTTGTATCAATGGTTTTATCTGGAAAAAGCATAAACCTTTGGGTTCCATAAACAGAAATCTAATTGTGTTCAAAAACATGATTTTTTTTTTTAATGGAGATCAAGGTAATCTCTAATGGCAAATAAAAAACACAAAAGCATCGCCTCCCCGTCGGGGAATCGAACCCCGGTCTCCCGCGTGACAGGCGGGGATACTCACCACTATACTAACGAGGAGCTGGCCCTGCTTCTTTGTTATCATAGGTCTTTAGAACTTCAAGCATGTTTGTTTCTTGCAACAGTGGTTTGTGACATTTAGATTGATTTCATAGTAGGTATGAGGTATGAGCCGAAATAGCTCAGTTGGGAGAGCGTTAGACTGAAGATCTAAAGGTCCCTGGTTCAATCCCGGGTTTCGGCAAAGCTGTTTGGACTGTGTAAATGCAATTTTTGGTTTGTTAACAAAGACCTATGCTTTATCTGGAAACTGACCTCCCCCTCACAGGCAAGAACAATTACCAGGTCTCAAAAAGGCCAACAAATGGCCTGAAGTGCCAAGACAAGAGAGGCCTGCATTCTTGTATCAATGGTTTTATCTGGAAAAAGCATAAACCTCAAAGGAGAAACTGATTGATCAGTTGCAACACTTCTGTGAGATAAACGTCCATTATAAAGAAAGGATTCAAACCTCATACAGAGGCCTCTTTCCCCCTCAACTGCTCGGGGGGTTCTACTCTCACATTGTTCCTGCATTCAGCTTTTCTACTTCTACCAGGGTCTGGCCTCCCTCACTGGAGTTTGTTTCTTATTCTTTCTCTTTGTTTCCCTCTATAATTTATTTTTTGTGTCTATTTTGGGTTCTTTTGTTACAATGGAACAATTTTACATATATTAGTTCCATAAAAACAGGCAAAGAACAATTACCAGGTCTCAAAAAAGCCAACAAAAACGACTGAAGTGCCAAGACAAGAGAGGCCTGCATTCTTGTATCAATGGTTTTATCTGGAAAAAGCATAAACCTTTGGGTTCCATAAACAGAAATCTAATTGTGTTCAAAAACATGATTTTTTTTTTTAATGGAGATCAAGGTAATCTCTAATGGCAAATAAAAAACACAAAAGCATCGCCTCCCCGTCGGGGAATCGAACCCCGGTCTCCCGCGTGACAGGCGGGGATACTCACCACTATACTAACGAGGAGCTGGCCCTGCTTCTTTGTTATCATAGGTCTTTAGAACTTCAAGCATGTTTGTTTCTTGCAACAGTGGTTTGTGACATTTAGATTGATTTCATAGTAGGTATGAGGTATGAGCCGAAATAGCTCAGTTGGGAGAGCGTTAGACTGAAGATCTAAAGGTCCCTGGTTCAATCCCGGGTTTCGGCAAAGCTGTTTGGACTGTGTAAATGCAATTTTTGGTTTGTTAACAAAGACCTATGCTTTATCTGGAAAACTGACCTCCCCCTCACAGGCAAGAACAATTACCAGGTCTCAAAAAGGCCAACAAATGGCCTGAAGTGCCAAGACAAGAGCGGCCTGCATTCTTGTATCAATGGTTTTATCTGGAAAAAGCATAAACCTCAAAGGAGAAACTGATTGATCAGTTGCAACACTTCTGTGAGATAAACGTCCATTATAAAAGAAAGGATTCAAACCTCATACAGAGGCCTCTTTCCCCCTCAACTGCTCGGGGGGTTCTACTCTCACATTGTTCCTGCATTCAGCTTTTCTACTTCTACCAGGGTCTGGCCTCCCTCACTGGAGTTTGTTTCTTATTCTTTCTCTTTGTTTCCCTCTATAATTTATTTTTTGTGTCTATTTTGGGTTCTTTTGTTACAATGGAACAATTTTACATATATTAGTTCCATAAAAACAGGCAAGAACAATTACCAGGTCTCAAAAAAGCCAACAAAAACGCCTGAAGTGCCAAGACAAGAGAGGCCTGCATTCTTGTATCAATGGTTTTATCTGGAAAAAGCATAAACCTTTGGGTTCCATAAACAGAAATCTAATTGTGTTCAAAAACATGATTTTTTTTTTTTAATGGAGATCAAGGTAATCTCTAATGGCAAATAAAAAACACAAAAGCATCGCCTCCCCGTCGGGGAATCGAACCCCGGTCTCCCGCGTGAAAGGCGGGGATACTCACCACTATACTAACGAGGAGCTGGCCCTGCTTCTTTGTTATCATAGGTCTTTAGAACTTCAAGCATGTTTGTTTCTTGCAACAGTGGTTTGTGACATTTAGATTGATTTCATAGTAGGTATGAGGTATGAGCCGAAATAGCTCAGTTGGGAGAGCGTTTAGACTGAAGATCTAAAGGTCCCTGGTTCAATCCCGGGTTTCGGCAAAGCTGTTTGGACTGTGTAAATGTAATTTTGGTTTGTTAACAAAGACCTATGCTTTATCTGGAAACTGACCTCCCCCTCACCGGCAAGAACAATTACCAGGTCTCAAAAAGGCCAACAAATGGGCCTGAAGTGCCAAGACAAGAGCGGCCTGCATTCTTGTATCAATGGTTTTATCTGGAAAAAGCATATAAACCTCAAAGGAGAAACTGATTGATCAGTTGCAACACTTCTGTGAGATAAACGTCCATTATAAAAGAAAGGATTTCAAACCTCATACAGAGGCCTCTTTCCCCCTCAACTGCTCGGGGGGTTCTACTCTCACATTGTTCCTGCATTCAGCTTTTCTACTTCTACCAGGGTCTGGCCTCCCTCACTGGAGGTTTGTTTCTTATTCTTTCTCTTTGTTTCCCTCTATAATTTATTTTTTTGTGTCTATTTTGGGTTCTTTTGTTACAATGGAACAATTTTACATATATTAGTTCCATAAAACAGGCAAGAACAATTACCAGGTCTCAAAAAAGCCAACAAAAACGCTCTGAAGTGCCAAGACAAGAGAGGCCTGCATTCTTGTATCAATGGTTTTATCTGGAAAAAGCATAAACCTTTGGGTTCCATAAACAGAAATCTAATTGTGTTCAAAAACATGATTTTTTTTTTTAATGGAGATCAAGGTAATCTCTAATGGCAAATAAAAACACAAAGCATCGCCTCCCCCGTCGGGGAATCGAAACCCGGTCTCCCGCGTGACAGGCGGGGATACTCACCACTATACTAACGAGGAGCTGGCCCTGCTTCTTTGTTATCATAGGTCTTTAGAACTTCAAGCATGTTTGTTTCTTGCAACAGTGGTTTGTGACATTTAGATTGATTTCATAGTAGGTATGAGGTATGAGCCGAAATAGCTCAGTTGGGAGAGCGTTAGACTGAAGATCTAAAGGTCCCTGGTTCAATCCAGGGTTTCGGCAAAGCTGTTTGGACTGTGTAAATGCAATTTTTGGTTTGTTAACAAAGACCTATGCTTTATCTGGAAACTGACCTCCCCCTCACAGGCAAGAACAATTACCAGGTCTCAACAAAGGCCCAACAAATGGCCTGAAGTGCCAAGACAAGAGAGGCCTGCCATTCTTGTATCAATGGTTTTATTCTGGAAAAAAGCCATTAACCTCAAAGGAGAGAAAACTGATTGATCAGTTGCAACACTTCTGTGAGATAAACGTCCATTATAAAAGAAAGGATTCAAACCTCATACAGAGGCCTCTTTCCCCCTCAACTGCTCGGGGGGTTCTACTCTCACATTGTTCCTGCATTCAGCTTTCTACTTCTACCAGGGTCTGGCCTCCCTCACTGGAGTTTGTTTCTTATTCTTTCTCTTTGTTTCCCTCTAATTTATTTTTGTGTCTATTTTGGGTCTTTTGTTACAATGGAACAATTTTACATATATTAGTTCCATAAAAACAGGCAAGAACAATTACCAGGTCTCAAAAAAAGCCAACAAAAACGCTCTGAAAGTGCCAAGACAAGAGAGGCCGCATTCTTGTATCAATGGTTTATCTGGAAAAAGCATAAACCTTTGGGTTCCATAAACAGAAATCTAATTGTGTTCCAAAACATGATTTTTTTTTTTAATGGAGATCAAGGTAATCTCTAATGGCAATAAAAAACACAAAAGCATCGCCTCCCCTTCGGGGAATCGAACCCCGGTCTCCCGCGTGACAGGCGGGGATACTCACCACTATACTAACGAGGAGCTGGCCCTGCTTCTTTGTTATCATAGGTCTTTAGAACTTCAAGCATGTTTGTTTCTTGCAACAGTGGTTTGTGACATTTAGATTGATTTCATAGTAGGTATGAGGTATGAGCCGAAATAGCTCAGTTGGGAGAGCGTTAGACTGAAGATCTAAAGGTCCCTGGTTCAATCCCGGGTTTCGGCAAAGCTGTTTGGACTGTTGTAAATGCTAATTTTTGGTTTGTTAACAAAGACCTATGCTTTATCTGGAAACTGACCTCCCCCTCACAGGCAAGAACAATTACCAGGTCTCAAAAAGGCCAACAAATGGCCTGAAGTGCCAAGACAAGAGCGGCCTGCATTCTTGTTATCAATGGTTTTATCTGGAAAAAGCATAAACCTCAAAGGAGAAAACTGATTGATCAGTTGCAACACTCTGTGAGATAAACGTCCATTATAAAAGAAAGGATTCAAACCTCATACAGAGGCCCTCTTTCCCCCCTCAAACTGCTCGGGGGGGTTCTACTCTCACATTGTTCCTGCATTCAGCTTTTCTACTTCTACCAGGGTCTGGCCTCCCTCACTGGAGTTTGTTTCTTATTCTTTCTCTTTTGTTTCCCTCTATAATTTATTTTTTGTGTCTATTTTGGGTTCTTTGTTACAATGGAACAATTTTACATATATTAGTTCCATAAAAACAGGCAAGAACAATTACCAGGTCTCAAAAAAGCCAACAAAAACGCCTGAAGTGCCAAGACAAGAGAGGCCTGCATTCTTGTATCAATGGTTTTATCTGGAAAAAGCATAAACCTTTGGGTTCCATAAACAGAAATCTAATTGTGTTCAAAAACATGATTTTTTTTTTTAATGGAGATCAAGGTAATCTCTAATGGCAAATAAAAAACACAAAAGCATCGCCTCCCCGTCGGGGAATCGAACCCCGGTCTCCCGCGTGACAGGCGGGGATACTCACCACTATACTAACGAGGAGCTGGCCCTGCTTCTTTGTTATCATAGGTCTTTAGAACTTCAAGCATGTTTGTTTCTTGCAACAGTGGTTTGTGACATTTAGATTGATTTCATAGTAGGTATGAGGTATGAGCCGAAATAGCTCAGTTGGGAGAGCGTTAGACTGAAGATCTAAAGGTCCCTGGTGAAATCCAGGGTTTCGGCAAAGCTGTTTGGACTGTGTAAATGCAATTTTTGGTTTGTTAACAAAGACCTATGCTTTATCTGGAAACTGACCTCCCCCTCACAGGCAAGAACAATTACCAGGTCTCAAAAAAGCCAACAAATGGCCTGAAGTGCCAAGACAAGAGAGGCCTGCATTCTTGTATCATTGGTTTTATCTGGAAAAAGCATAAACCTCAAAGGAGAAACTTATTGATCAGTTGCAACACTTCTGTGAGATAAACGTCCATTATAAAAGAAAGGATTCAAACCTCATTCAGAGGCCTCTTTCCCCCTCAACTGCTCGGGGGGTTCTACTCTCACATTGTTCCTGCATTCAGTTTTCTACTTCTACCAGGGTCTGGCTCCCTCACTGGAGTTGTTTCTTATTCTTTCTCTTGTTCCCTCTATAATTTATTTTTTGTGTCTATTTTGGGTTCTTTTGTTACAATGGAACAATTTTACATATTTAGTTCC